>NC_133784.1:24975067-25080651 GCF_003597395.2 Chelonoidis abingdonii | reverse complement strand
CTAATACCCTGGAGGCCAATTACAGCGCTGGTGAGTGTCCACACCTGATGACCAGCGCTGCATCACCAGCGCTGGATTTGCTACACCCGTAGCAGACCAGGAGTACAGCCAGCGCTGCAGACAGGGAGTTGCAGCGCTGGCTGAGCTTTGTAAGTGTGGACACCAAGTAAGTTGCAGCACTGTAACCCCCTCACCAGCGCAGCAACTTGCAAGTGTAGCCAAGGCCTTAGGGAAGAGTCCATACCTCTCTGTCTGGGACAGCTGTCCCCACCCCTCTTACTTTCACAGGGGTCTGGCATTTGACCCCCTGGCTTAATGAGGTCCTTTCAGCTGAGGATGACCCCTCATTTGGGACAGGTTATGCACAATTCTGCTCCCCTTTATTAATATAATAAAGACAATATTGATAACAGCATTTCACAACCCCTGCATTCAGTACTGAAGTGATTTGTAAACCAATACCAGCCAAAGTTGATCACTTTAAGCAACGCTGCTCTATCTGTTGGATATCTATGCAGAGTAGGTATGTTCATGTAAATATAGTTTTCTCCTGAAGTCTCTCCTCCTCCCAGTTAGCTGTCAGGAGAATGTTCATTCAGACACTGCTTACACCTATATTGTGTGGACGCAGTCCACAGAACATATAAAGCTGCATATGCGACCCACAGTGGAAACCACTGACCCAGAGCCTCCAGAGATCAGCCCCCATTGTACTAGGTGCTGTACAAACTTGAGTAAGATATAAATGCTTCAGGGCAAGTATAGTGATCTAGGCAAAAGTGACATTACTGACTCAAGGTTACACAGTGGGTTCTTCTATCAGCTCTACCACTGGCTCAGTCACCTTGCCCTACTTCTCCAGGGAAGCCACAATGCAGCATTTGTGAAATCACACCCGCAGGCAGAAGTTGGAGAAGTCCGCCCTCCCCTGCATTGGGCCCTCATTACAATGACACGGGCAGGTCACCACAGAGAGGGAGCAGTGAGTGGTCAGCAATGATTGGAAAGAGATTCAAGAAAGGTACAGGAAAGTGTAATGGGATTTTAGCTAAACCTATTAGGGTGGGCCAATTGTGCAGAACATTGCAGGCATTTAGAGCATGCAGGGTCATCCTGCAAGTTAGCGAGCATAGGACTTTAAGATAGCCATCTGCATTTCAGAGGTAGCGTGCCGATGGAAGGCTTGGCAGAACTCCAGAGGCAAAGCACTGCTCATTAAACTGCAGAGCAAATGTGAATGAATCAGATGAATGGATGAATAAATGAATGAATGAATGAATAAGTGAATGAATATTGCATTAGTTGGTGATTTTCATCCTCGGATCTCAGAGCTATGCAGCTCAGCTAATGTGCTGCAACTGAAATGATTCCTCTAGGGAGAAATACATGGCCAGAGCAAATGAAAGACTATATGCCAGAACATATATGCTACATGTTCTCAGAGCTATTTTGAAGGAGGGAAAAGGGGGGAAGATGGTGTTATAAAGATTTTAAACCCAAAGTGTTTCCTAACACAGGATAAAGTCAAACCCTGGATTGATCAAGGACAGATTTTACTTCTTTTGTTGTTACAGTTCCAGACACTAAGTAATTTCCATGGCAACTACTTCCCATTTGTCCCAGGTCTTTTCTTAACTGATGTCATATCCTATCATATCACACCAGCTCCATTTATAAAGCACTAACGCCAGGAACCCTTTGGTGTCTTTTGATAGCAGGAGGGTTGCAGGATACCTACAGGCAGAGAGGCACATTACATAGACACACTATGGCAGAGTCCACAGGGAGTTTCATGCAGCTGCAGAGACTTTCGGAAAGACTCCAGACTGCACTGCCCACAAACCCATTTCTCATTACACATAGGAATGTCACTGTCAGTGACCTTTGTAAAAACCCAAGAAGCTGAGAGGTAAACAAGGAGGGGGAGGAATTTAGGATGGGGATGATGGATGGTTTAGATGGGTACAACTCAGCAAGGGGAAGAAATTGAGCAGAGGAAAAAAAGTTACGCTGCATATCAGAACTTAAGTAGGGACATCTACTAAGCCATGGCATAGTCTCCCAGTGGAAGTGGATAGAAGAGTCCATCACTTGATTTTGTAGAACAAGACTTAAGTATAACCTGAATGCATCAGGCTTTGCAAAGGGTATTTTGAGGGGAGGTGGGAGCAGAGGATATAACAGGGGAAGGACGTTAGACTTAGATTGTTATTTTTGTGTTTGAGTTTCACAAATCTCCACACTGGATGTTGTGCACTAGGAAGAAAAACTATGTAAATAAACAGCCTTTGTGTGTTAACAAGGCATATACCCCCGCCATGTCAATATCTGGGATAAACTGCAAACCTTCCCAGTTGAAATCAAATGCACAGGCCTTCAACTGCTTGAGTCTGGGCTCGTAACCGTGATCAAATAAAGGGCTGTTGTAATACCTCTGTCTGGCCACTATAGGGGGACATTAGCATAAGCACTAAGTGCATTATATGAACAAGTCTTTAGTTTCTGGTTGTCAGTGCAATGAAATATTGTTCAGAGTAAAGCAGGACTTTAGGCCGAACAAACAGTGGGAGAGCAGACACTTTGGAAGTGGTTTCTTTCCCAGCTTACTCCTGATGGAATTCTGTGCCAAAAAATAATAATTCTGTGCACATTTTAAAATTCTGCAAATGTTGTCAAATAAATGTAAGGGCTCCAGCATGGCATTGGAGAGTACAGGTCACTGGATGCGCACAGGTAAGAGATCAGTTTGCAGCTCCCTCCAGGACATGGCTCAGCAGTGAGGCTGCACCCAACCCTGACACAGTGTAAGGACCGAGCCTGTCCCAGAAATACCCCAAGGCCCTGCCCCTCCATGCCATGTGTGGACAGGCAGGCAGGCTCAGCAAGGCAGGATCCAAATGTGGAGGGGCTTACTGTGTGGGGGATCCAGGTGTGGGTAGAGAGGGTTCTGTGTGTGGCAATCTGGATGCAGGAGGTGATCTGGATGCATAGGGGCTTGTTGGGTGAAACAGTAATGGGACTCTGCAGGAGGCTTAAGGGGAAGGTGGTAGGAGCTCAGCAGGACAGGGTCCAGATGCTGAGGGAGTGGGGCTCAGTGGGGATGGGGATGCAGGTGGAGCTGTTTGGGCCTTGGTGGAGTGGGGATCAGGGTGTGGGTGGCTCATTGGGGTGGTTCATGTGAAGTAGGACTCAGCAGGAGGGTCTGAGTATGAGGAGGTCTGGATGCATGGGGTTTGGGCAGATAGGGAAGCAGCTCCCCGTACAGTGATTCTCCTCCAACCCTCCACAGCTGAGGAGCAATGGGTGGGGATTTTGCAGAGATTCCTGCAGCCTGGGGAGAAATCTGGGGTCTGACTCAGACCTGGATGCCATGCAGGAGAAGAGGAAGTTCCGTCTTCCCCAGCCCAGCCAGGATTAGCATCTGAGCCCAGTGCAGGGTAGGAGCCACCAGCTGGATCTTCCCCAGTCCCAACCCTGCCCCACAGTGATTTACCTCTCTGCTGGCTACCCTGGGCACCCAAAACATACTGCTAGGGAGGGTCACATGACTGCTCTTGAGGCTTCCCTTTGCTTCCCCATCAGAAAGTCATTTTTTTCTGTGGAGAAGCAAAGAAGTCTGTGGGGGACATGAATTATGCACTTGCACAGTGCTGCAGAATTCCTCCAGGAGTACCAAACTATGAAAGAAGAAATCAAGTTTGGGAACACCTATCCCTGCTGCATCCACAGGCTCCAAAAGAAAGTTGGGCCTTCACTTAGCCACTCTCACACAGACCATCCAGTCTGGAACATCTTCACCTGTAGCTCTGTCTAGGGATGACTATCAAAGCTGGACATGGTTCAGCTCTGGGGATTTGGCTCTCCACCATTCTCTCATTGCACTCTGATCAGAGGAGGGAAACCACTAACTTACACTGGCAAAAAGCAACTATTTTCCCCTTTGTCAGCTCATTGATCATTGCTGCTAACCAGTTGAGAGAGAAAGCAACAGGAACTTTGTGACTGTCTTCAACAAGATACTAGGGGTCTAATCCAAAACTCATTGAAGGCAATGAGATTCTTCCCCAAACTCTGTAGGCTTTGGATCAAGTACCTAGAGCTTAAAGCATGATGTGCTTAGGCATTTCTGCTTATAGTAAACAAAATGAAGTGATGCTATGTGAGCATGAATTCTAGCAATTGCCCAAACTACCAGCATGAGCTGTAAACAAATTGCTTTTATCTGACCCTCATTCACCACAGAAAATAGCCTTATGTCTGGATGGGCAGGGGGAATGGAACGAGGCAGAATACAATTGCCTGAGTTTTATTCAGGAGAGCAGGGCTGATCCTACAGCACTTATTGTAAGAGTTAGCGGGGAGTATAAATGACTAGGAGCAGTTGGTCTTGTCTCTTATCCAAAAAGCCATGATGAAAGTTAGGAAATTGCCTTCATTTGACCATTGTTAAATCTTATCCTCCTAGTGATTAGAGCATGGATTTTGTCTGCAGTTGTTCACTGTATAATGGGGCTTTATTGCCAGATGCTTACGGCCCTGCCTCTGCCCACATGCATTTTACATAATCAGCCTTGAATTTCACAGTAGTCCTGCAGCGCTACTTGCTTATGTGAAATACAATTTTTGCAATAGATGATAGACACCGGTCATCTAATCCAAAGGTTAATAAGCACCAAATATAGGGCATCGATCCTGCTTCCACTTATGTCAAGGGAATGTTTTGCTGTTGGCTTCAGTCTTAGCAGAGTGGGGACCCAATGAAAGGTATCCAGTTTCAGAGTTCAGAGCCAATGGTTCCTTTGAATGGAACCCGGTCAGTTATTTTGCTGATATTACTCTTTTAATAAATTGAGGCAGACTTATTTTTTCAGTCATTTGGATAACGTGTTATGAGAGGATAAAAAAAATGTAATTCTAACACTTCCTTTTTTAAAAACTCTGGTTTATAAGGAATAAGTCAGAGCTGGTTATTCCATAATGCAGCATGATCTGGAGGAATGTGCACAATGCTGGGAATCAGGAGGGCTAGAGTTTACTTTTGGCTTGGCCACCGGGCAAGGTTTTTTTCCTCATATTCCCATTTTGCAGTGAGGAACTTTTATACATACCACGCTGGAGTGTGAGGCAGATTCATTAATATCCGGACATCACAATGTACATAGGGCAGAAGGAAATATTTCTGTACTGTATTCAGAAAGGAGCAGAATGATGTATTTATAATATCTTTGACAATGAAACACTTTTGCATCCTGCCTAGTTACTGATGAATTAGAAACGGCAGCTATTAAAGGTTAAAAAAATTTAAAGTCTGCAGTACTGGGTAACTAGTGCCCAAGAGTATTACAAGAATTGACTGAGGAGTTCTGAAGCATAAAGTGATTTTTAAACAAACTTTTGAATACTGGGGAACTTCCAGAGAACTTAAGAGGTAAATAGGCTGATTAGATAGACCTCTGTCCTGCATGGCATTCTGAGTAAAAAAGTGCAGACCATAGTAAATGGATAAAAATTGGTTAATAAACTGATCATAATAGAATAATTGTAAATGGGGAATATAGTTGTCCAATAGGGGTATTTCTAGTGGAGTCTCACAAGTATCAGTGCTTGAGCCAATGTTATTCAGTATCTTTATCAATGATGCAGAAGATATAAATATAAATCAATTATATCACTGCTGACAAAGTTTGGACATGACCCAAAAATTTGTGGCATTGTAAACAATGATGGACAGATCAATTATACTGACTCACCTAGATTGCTTGGAAGGTGGGCTCAGTTGTACAATATATCACCTTTGTGTTAAAATGGATATCTAGCAACAAAGAATGTAGGTTGCTCCTGTAAGACCGGGACTGTATCCTATAATGCAGTGACTTTGAAAAGGACATAGGGGTCATGGTAACCTTCTCTTTGATAGGCTGAGCTTCTTTAGTTTATCAAACAGAAGGTTACCATAACCCCTATAGGCACGTTTCCAGATCTCAAAACATTCTTTTAGTGCTCTGCCAAAAACTGGGAAGGGTTCAGAATTCTTCAAGTGTTTACACCAGAACTGGACACATGATTCCAGTAATAGTCTCCTTAATGTAGTAGACAACGGTAATACACCAAATGGGAGTAGGGAAGTGGATTTTCCTCTCTTCTATACATCTCAGGATTACGTTCCCCCTCTTAACTACAGCATCATACTGGGAGCTTATGTTCAATTGGTTAAGAGGTGACTTGATCATAGACTACAAGTACATACATGAAGAGACTTCTGACAGACAACCGCTTAATCTAGTGGAAAGAGGCATAATGAGATCCAAGGGCTGGAAGCTGAAGGTAGAATCTTAGAATGTCAGGGTTGGAAGGGACCTCAGGAGGTCATCTAGTCCAATCCCCTGCTCAAAGCAGGACCAATTTCCAACTAAATCAGCCCAGCCAGAGCTTTGTCAAGCCTGACCTTAAAAACCTCTAAGGAAGGAGATTCCACCACCTCCCTAGGTAAACAATTCCAGTGCTTCACCACCCTCCTAGTGAAAAAGTTTGTCCTAATATCCAACCTAAACCTCCCCCACTGCAACTTGAAACCATTACTCCTTGTTCTGTCATCTGGTACCACTGAGAACAGGTAGACATATTCAAACAAGGTGCCCTTTGTTTCAGCAGGAAGGAGAATTAGCCACTGGAGCAATGTGCCCAGGGATGCAGCAGATTCTCTATCATTTGGAGTTCAAGTCAAGACTGGCTGTTTTTCTGAACGATACGAGAGAGCTTATGGGCTTGAGGCAGGAATTATGGGGTAAAGTTCTATGGCCTGTACTATGCAGGAAGCCAGGGCTACATGATCATAATGATCCCTTCTGGCCTTAAATAAATCTGTGATTACTCATCAGCACTGATGCTGTGTAAGTATCTGGGTTGTGGTTCAGCTTTTTTGGAGCTGGATCATGGCTTTCCTCAGCCTACGCAGATACTATTTGGGAGACAAAACGTAACGATTTAGCACTCTAGTCCCTCCTGACACTCATCTCCCTCCTTTGCTCTAATCATCCCCTTCCTCCAGAGACTCAAGGGGGATTGTGAGGGGAACAGCTCCCAGAGACCAGGCACCAAAAAACCTTTCATTACTGTCATTTTGGATGCTGCGACAGGCTACCCTTCAGTTCTTGCCTTTTTGTACTGTTCATTAGACAGTGCTTGGGAGCCAATGCCCCCATCATGCCATTTGTCAAGTGTTAGTTTAAATAAGTGCTTGCGGCCTATTAATAGGCATTATTTAAAAATCTCTGGCTGGCAACACTATCTCTAATCTAAAGCTAGTTCAGAGAATAGGATGTCTCTCTTCCTCTGCTTAGCTCTGCCTGCTGTCTCTGCCTGCTTTGTTAACCCATATCCTACCCAATGGATGGGGTCTGAACTAAAATCTTGGATCCAAGCATTCTAGAACTTTAGGACAGTCCTGAATGGCAGAAACTCAAACACAAGCTAAAAACTTCATCTAAAGGGATTTGAATAGGAGATTTCAGAATCCATGAGAGCAGGAGCAGTGACTGCAGGGGCTACTGTAGGTGTTAACAGCCAGCAGGGCTGATATTTGAGATTTCCTTTTTGGAGCATCAGCTGTGCCCGAGGAAACCTATCAAACAGCCTCTGCCAGTGGGTGGCACTGTAAACTAGCAGAATCCAAAGAAGTCAGAAAAACCAAACTCACACTAAAAGAACAGGAGTACTTGTGGCACCTTAGAGACTAACAAATTTATTTGAGCATAAGCTTTCATGGGCTACAGCCCACTTCAGCAGATGCATAGAATGGAACATATAGTGAGGACATATATATACATACAGAGAGCATGAAAAGGTGGAAATTGCCATACCAACTCTAAGAGGCTAATTAATTAAGATGAGCTATTATCAGCAGGAGAAAAAAAACTTTTGTAGTGATAATCAAGATGGCCCATTTCAGACAGTTGACAAGAAGATGTGAGGCTACTTAACATGGGGAAATAGATTCAATTTGTGTAATGACCCAAGCACTCCTGTGGAACAACAGCCAGTGTCACCGTGCATGTGCACACAGCTTCTCAGATGGGTTCAGCAGGACATTGAAGAGAGTTTAAGTTTAGGGAAAAAATGGGAACCAGCAGCAGGTCTTGCCCCAAATGGAGAGAACAGGGATTTGGCCGTGCCTCCCTGAAGGCTTAGAGTGGCAAGCAGAGCAGCCAAGGTACATGAGTCAAGTGCCTAGGTGATTGTATTATTCAGTGTCCACATGGGTACAGAAGTGGGCTGGCCAAAAAGTCATTAAAGATGTACCTCTTACACGCAGGGGCAGCCAGTAAGCAGGCTCATGAGTCCCCAGCTTCCTCCTGCCACTGTACAATGCCAATGGCTAACATCAGACAGCCATGACAAGTCAAGCCTCACCTGGCTGTGCTAAACCCCTGGTGCCTCACCACAGAGAAGTACTCTGAAGTGGCTGTGGCCATAGGAGGCTCACTTGGCAGCCCTCTTGCCTCTAAGACAAGGTTCACAGCCCACACAGATTTACTTGGGTGTGTATCTCCAGCACAATGCCCAAGGTACAGGACGAGGGGATGAGCACAGTGCTGTTAGAAGCAATACCCTTCAGGGGAGACATAAAGGTCTCTTCTACCTGTGTGAGTAGAAGTTAGATGTCACATGAGCCCTTTCAGAAGGCTATCAGGACAGGACAGCCAACAATCAAGCAGGCTCTAATCAGAGACTGGCTGGCCATGCTCTGATCTGGAGTTTGGGCTTGGTCCCATCACATTCTAGTGTCCAGGGCTATGTAAAGTCCATTGCTGAGAACACAGTTTGCAGCTCTTTTTGCACTAGTTCTAAGTGTAACCCCTTCCTCTCCCATGTATTTAAGCATTGCATAAAGACCCTTTTAGAGATACCTTGACCAGGAAAAGCATCATGCAATGCTGAATTTACACCAGTTCCAACCCTCCATCCCTGGGCTAATGCTCAGTGGTCAGACCCAAGTGTAGTTTCCTGATGGATGATGCAGCAGTGCTCTCACTGTTGTCTTGATGCCCAGTAAGTAGGCAGGGAGGAGACCTACCTACTTTCACTGCAGCACCATGTTAGAACGGCACCAACCTGAAAGGACAACATCCATCAGATGAGCTGCATATGCACCAGGGGGCCTGATCCAAAGCCCATTTAAATGCGCAGAAGGGCTCCCACTGACTTCCAATCAGGCCTCAAAGGAACAGATGAAAATGTCATATGGTTCTTCTGGCAGTATTTCAGCCTCTATACTGTGTGCACTAATGATGTGTTACAGGTAGATCTTACTGGTAGCTTTGGGATGTTGAAGAAGCTGGTTCTCTTTATTCATAGGGCCATATATGGGAGAAGTGAAAGACGGTATGACGGGGCGGGACTAAGATGTTCACACATGTGCCCCACAAGTATGAGTGCTGAAACTTTCAGCAGGCCTGGTCTGTAAATGTCTTCTGAATTGGTTTCTCCTTTGAGTCTCCAACAAAGTTTTTTAGCATCAAATATTTTGAGATGACAGGCCCAGCTGAATGTATTGTTGACCAATAGGAACTAATATCTCCACTTCCCTGTTTATTATAATTTTGATTTGTTTGCAGACTGAGTCACTCATTTTGTTTCAAGATCTGCATCAATCTGACTGAGGTGAGTGAGATACCACCGAGCCTTGTGGGATCTTAACTGCCACTGCCTGTAGATTAGCTGCTGCCTAATCTCAGCCTAACAATCCTAGTCTATCGGTCTGTCTCATGCTTTCCTCACTGGGGTGAGAGAAGAGAATTCCAATTCCCCTGAGGTTTCTAGAGCTCATCAAGGCTCATTTGAGGTCAGATGCAGCAAAGCCCCTCCCCCCGCCACCACCAGAAAGCTAGAACTCAGGAGCTTCTTGGACTGATGTACTGTCTCTAGTGACCTGGCTCTTTCTGAAACCAAGGCAAGTATCTGTGACTCTTTAGGAGCATCCTGACAATATTATGCACAAAAAGTTTCAAGGAAGAAGATTAAAGGAGCTAAGGCTTGATTATTTCCTTCTAAAATACCCGTGTCCCCAGAGCCATGGAGGATGGGAGCTTGGAAGGTGCTCAGTCTCATTGACTTGTTCTCTTTTTCCTTTAAAGAGAAGCCATCTCAAGGAGAGAGAGAGAAAAAGTGTTTCTTTCCAAGAGGTTAATTTCAGGTCAGAAATTCATTGTTCCTCTCAGTTAAATTCTCTCAGCTAAATGGGGCACTCATTCCTTCTCAATGGGAAACATTTCATCAGCCACTGCAGCGTTTCAAAGTTTCTCCTTACCTGGAAGAGGTCCTAGTTACAATATCAGACCACTCAGAGGAAGCTCCCCTCTAGCTTGAATGACGAAGAACCCAATGACGAAGAAGCCCCACTTACAACCCTCAGCAGAGGAGAACTGACTGTAAAAATGCAAGAGTGAGCATTGTTCAGCAGTGCTGAACAGATTCCTAACAGGTTCCTGCAATGAGGGCTCAAAACGTAATTCATGATTTGACACAGGAAATTAACACTGAAGGGGGAAGCATCCTGCAAGGATGGTGCCTTATGGAGGAGAGCGACATCTGCCAGATTATGTTATACTTAGGAGTAGTAGAGGGCTCACATGGGATAGTCATATGGCAGTTTGCCTTTTCGTCTGCAGAAGAAACGCAAGAAGAGCAGCAGGAATCAATTTCAGAATAATGTAGAGCTTTGATCCAGGTTTGCTGCTGCAACTGACTTGTACTTGATTGCTCTGTCATTACAGTACAGCCCACTTAATCGGGATGAGCTTAATTGGGAAATCCACTTACCAGCATGTCACCTAGGGAACCTATTTAAGCTCAGTACTACTTAAGAGCAATGCCTGCTGCTTTATGGGGAAGGTACTACTTCAGGGAAATGCCTTTAGGTGGCTGAGTCATGCTACATCATCCATGAATCTCCTGTTGTTCCTGTCTACTCACTCTTGTAACAGGACTTCAGCCTCTCCCTTAACTAGGATATGGTCAGGAAGTGTATGAATGGCTACACTGCTGACAGATAGTCACTGTTAGTTTGCTTCTCTGCACCAACTTCGCAGCACACACTGGGGCTTCCCTGTGGAGTAGCTCAGAGCTGACCCTTGTTGCACTGGAATATGGAAGGATCTTGCTATGTAAGTAGTGCCTCCTCCCACAGAAAGCCTATAAAAGTCTCTTCTATAGCCACACCATCACCGGTTCATTCACCTGCACGTCCACCAATGTAATATACGCCATCATATGCCAGCAATGCCCCTCTGCTATGTACATCGGCCAAACTGGGACAGTCTCACGGAAAGGATAAATGGACACAAATCAGATATTAGGAATGGCAATATACAAAACTTGTAGGAGAACACTCAACTTCCCTGGCCACACTATGCAGACCTTAAGGTGGCCACCTGCAGCAAAAAAACTTCAGGACCAGACTTCAAAGAAAACTGCTGAGCTTCAATTCATCTGCAAATTTGACACCATCAGCTCAGGGTTGAACAAAGACTGTGAATGGCTTGCCAATTACAGAACCAGTTTCTCCTCCCTTGGTTTTCACACCTCAACTGCTAGAACAGGGCCTCATCCTCCCTGATTGAACTAACCTAGTTATCTCTAGCTTGCTTGCTAGCAAATATATACCTGCCCCTGGAAATTTCCACTACATGCATCCTGACGAAGTGGGTATTCACCCATGAAAGCTCATGATCCAAAACGTCTGTTAGTCTATAAGGTGCCACAGGATTCTCTGCTGCTTCTATAGCCATGTTATGCTCAGTGTTGGCTAAGCCATTCATCACAACACAATGATTAGTTCACAGTCAAGGTGGAAGGACATGCTGAGTAGAGTACCACAGAGATCCCCTGTGGGTCCAGTTCCATTCAATATCTTTGGAAGTGATTTGGATAATGGCATACACAAAGTCTGTGGACAATACTAAGCTGGGAGGGGTTGCAAGTGGTTTGGAGGATAGGGGTAGAATTCAAAATGATCTGCACAAACTGGAGAAATTGTCTGAAATAAATAGGATGAAATTCAATAAGGATAAACACAAAGTGCTCCACTTAGGAAGGAACAATCAGTTGCACACATATAAAATGGGAAATGTCTGCCCATGAAGGAATACTGCGGAAAGGGATCTGTGGTTTATAATGGATCACAAATCAATGAGTCAACAACAACAAAAAAGAAATACACCCCAAACCTCATTCTGGGAGGTATCAGGAGTGTTACAAGGGGAAGACATGGGAAGTAATTCTTCCACTCTACTCCGCACTAAGGCTTCAGTTGGAGTACCGTGTCCAGTTCTGGACACTGCACTTCAGGAGAGATGTGGACAAACTGGAGAAAGTCTAGAGGACAGCAGCAAAAATGATTAAAGGTCTAGAAAGCATAACTTAAACAGAAAGATGTAAAAATACCTGGGTTTGTTTAATCTGGAGAAGAGGAGACTGAAGAAGGACATGATAATAGTCTTCAGGTACAAAAAAAATTATGAACAGAGGAGGCCCTCATCCACTGAGGGCAGGACAATAAAAAATGGGCTTAACTTACAGCAAAGGGCAATTTGTTAGAGACGTAAGTGTTCCAGGGCTTAACTACCCTGACAAGTTACCTAGGGATGTTGTGGAATCTCCGTCATAGGAGGTTTTAAAGAACAGGAAAGAAACACCTGTCAGGGACAGAATAGATAATACTTAGTCCTGCCTCAGTGCAGGGGACTGGACTAGATGATCTATCAATGTCCTTTTCAGTCCTACACTGTTATTATAGGGGATATGACTAGGGATAGGTCAATAGGTTTGGATAAAATTAACATCCCCTCCCCAGTATTCCCAAGCCCCTACACCATACCACTTACTTCCAGGATTGGACACAGACAGGAAGTGGAGCTGTGAGCAGACATCCCCTCCTCCCCACAAAAGTAAGATAGTTGGAGACTGTGAGTTTTCCTATAGTGGGTAAAGGAGATTTGGGTCTCTAGAGAGATGCTAATCAGTCGTTTTCACCTCTTGTAACACCCCAGCACCCGCATATTCACCATAGTGATATAATTATGGTGTGTTTTTACTCAGTATGCCTTGTGACATACCATTTTAAAAGTCTTGATCTGTTAAACATTAATATCCTGTTAAACTGTATGTGAAGTTATGAAGTTTTTCCATGTGTGTTACTGAAATACATTGTGAAGTTGGGAACACTCACAAGCAGCCTTTTAGGTACAACAATGAAGACAGACAGTGTTGATGGCCCATTAAGGGGAATACACAGACTCAAGGATCACCATAGGAACTATCGAATGTAAAACTCTCAGAGATAGCACATATACAAGGGAGGCTGTTTGACTCACGTCACAGCAAAGGATCTTTCCAGCAAGCTGGAAGAAGCTATAAAAGGGGGGAAGCGACATAATCACTTGGCCTCACTCCCCACACAATGGAAAACCTGAAAACAAGTCTAGAGAACAAAGACTGAACTGGAGAGGTGGACCAGGCTGGAAAGGAGTTCCAACCTGTGTATTAAGAAACTATATACCATCTATGAGGGTGAGACACTGCTTGATTCAAATCCTGTCTAGTTTATAGAATTCAGATTGCAAATTTGTTTTATTTCTTAGGTAACCAACCTTGGTCTGTACAGTATTACTTCTAATAAAATCTTTCTGTAGTTAATAAATCTGTTTTATATTTTACCTAAAACAGTGTGTTTTGAGTGAAGTGCATGGGAAATCTCAGCTTAGTTAATAAAAGACTTATACATGTCCTTTCTACATTAAGGGAGGGGTGGATTGGGTAATAAACTTACATTGGTCAGGCTTCTGACCAGGGCAAGACAGTACAACTCTGGGGTCCTAGGCTGAGGGGCAGTGGGGAATTGGCTGGAGCTTCTCTACTGGTGGTTCATGAGTGGCTAGGAAGAGTCTTCATTTAATGCAGCTGGGTGTGTCCCTGCATATGAATGTTTGTGTGAGGGCAGGACCCTGAGAGGTTTGCAGCTTGTCACATTATCACAATGTGAGAGGGAGCCCAGGTTGGTAAAACAGAGAGCTCAGTTTCAGTAGCCAGTGCCAGGTTGCACCTCGGGGAACCCATCACACCTCTCTCATAAGCATTTGTTATTCCCTTCTTCATCTTACTCTTTTTTGACATAACTACTTTTTCCAGACTGAGTAAAAGAACTGTGCTTGCTTTGATCTTAAAGTGGTACATCCCAGAATGTGCTGCTCAAGGGCTTTGTTATTGAAACATCCTGTGTTGCATGGCAGAAAATAGAATGAAACCTTCCAGATCATGCTCTATTATTTGTCACTATGCCCGCTAAGCTGAAAGGAGCAGAGCTGAATTCTTAGCATGAGTAATTGCAGACAGGCTAGAAGGCAGGTGGATAGAACCCCACAGTGCCATTCTTATTTCAGAGTTGCATTTAAGGCACCAGAAAATGTGAGGAGTTTACCTCAGATTAGATATTTTTATAGCTGCACATATTTTTTGCACTTCTCACCAACAAGCCAAGTTTAGGATTAGACCTATTTGCTTTTCTAAGTTGCATAAAATATGCAAAGACATTTGTAATGTACAGTGAACTTTCCAAAAATGTGAAATAAGTGTTGAAACGTACCTGGATTAATTTTGTTTCCCTTAGCCCACACCAGGAGTATGAAAAGAAATGCAAATCTCTAGCCCCTTTATGAAGTTATGAATGTTATTGCTCAGATGGGTAGAAGATGAAGTGCCAGCTCCTACTGGAGAAAGTAGTTTTCTAGCTGCTGAATTAATTTGAGATGTTACAAAGACATACTCAAATCCAGTTCTGAAAATTCAGAACATTTCCCCATGAACCATGGTAGCATCTGTATAGTAGATCACATGATATAACAGAGCCAACACTAACAGAGCCTTAGGGTCTTGTCTCCATTGCAACAAAACACCTATGGCTGGCATGTGTCTGCTGACTTGGGTTCTGGTTGTGGAGCTCTAAAATTGCAGTGTAGTTGTCTGGGCTCAGCCTGGGTCCCAGAGCCGAGACTCAAGCCCAAGCCTGGGTGTCTACATTGCAATTTTAGAGCCCTTTAGCTAGAGTCAGCTGACACAGGCCTATAGTGGGTATTTTATTGCTGCATAGACAGATCCTTATGCATATTGCATTGGCAAAAAAACAAAACAAAACAAAAAAACCAGCTTTAAACCACCTTCACATACCCTATACTTTGGATCAGCCAGAGGCCTGTCAAGCCCTTCCTTCCCCCCACCCCCTGTTAGAGTAGTCTTGAGACTGTTCTAGTGTACTTTCTGCTTCCCTGTGGGCCCTAATGAGCAGAGAATAACTGAGTACATTATGTTCCAGCCATGGTCCCTTCTGTCCCTCCCTGTTTGGGTCCCTGCTTGCCTCTTACATCAAAGGGGCACTAGTGTTACTGAGAATTGAGTTTACTGTGTGGGTCCCTCATTTTTAGTCCCAGTGGGATTTAGAACAAGGAAGCAGAGGCATGGCAAAATGAATAGAACGAGAGAGTGTATCTATGTTATGAATTTGGAGGGGAGGGGAGGTGGAGGGAGAAGAGAAGAAATCAGTTCAGGCTTAATTTGTGTTGGGGAGCGGGGGAGAGAAAAAAAAAAAAAGATATAGGTTGTTACTTCTTTGATCCAGACCGTTCATCTCATCCTCTGTTCCAGTGCAAGGACTTGCTGCCTTTTCATCCAAGCACTAGGCTACATACAAATGAGACAGTGCTGCTCTCTGTGGGCAGCACTGAAACCACAGCTGTTGCTGCACATGAGCTCCACTTTGGAAGGCACTGGAGGTATTCAAGACCTACAATGACAGGTTCCCTATTGCTTTACATCTTATGCAGTCATTGAGGGCTTTGGCCTGCAAGGTGCAGTGGTGTACTCTGAACCAGATACTGCAAAGCACTGGAGCACATTGTTAATCTTACTGGTGGCAAGTTTGGAATATTCACATTTGGAAGTCAAAGGGACTATTTAGGCTCTTAAATTAAGTGCATGCTTCAGTGCTCAGCACTGTGCATGATCAAGGCCTCTCACTGTTGCAGAGTAGCCAAAAGACCAGCAGACCTGGAGAATTCTGATTGGGTAGTATTTTTACACAGGTGAAAACAATTCCTCTGGATTGCACCTTGTGTAAATCATTAGGCCTGGAATCTTTAACAGGTTTCTAGATGCCTTTATAAAAATGCAAAAAAGTTGTCTTCAACAAGGTTTGTGTAACCCAGTTGTGGTCCCTTTTAGAGTAAGTTAGGCATAATTATTTAACAACTGGCAGTAATTCTTTGCAGCCAGGCAAGTACAAAATTGCATCTTGAAAGTTAATTAGAACAATTAAGGGTATTTTGCAGATTGTTCAGAAGCTTTTCATTCCATCTACAGTTAAGTAGGAAGGGAGGAATCCAATGACAGGCAAATTTCAGATGTGTAAGGGAGGGGGGCTGTCCAACCTTTGTCCTCACTTTTGAGGGTACTTATCCAAAGAATCACAGAGCCAAATTAACAACTGCATTAGAAAGAACAACATATTGCAAGGAGCCAGATTAAGACAGCCAACAACTATGCCACATCAGAGAAGTGAAAGGGAGATTGTTCCTAAGAAGTTAGGATCATATTTGCAATAGTAAGAATGGTTACTTTTCCACATGTTTTGCAGTTCAGGTTGTTTAAGCAGAAGCTTATCTAACCCTAGCCAAACCAGTTGGGGATACACCATCTGGCTGACACTCTCACAAGAAGAAACAGCCTCTCTCTCATGAGATCCCCAGTACTGTCTGCTTCGAATTTTGTGAAAATTTCTGTGATTCTCTAACACTTCCACTGCATGATGCCAGTTGGAGGTACAACAACAATTAGAAGTTAATCCGATTCCTGCCCCAGCTCAATAAACCTAGAGTTCAAGTTCAGTTGAAGGCTATGGTTTTCCCCAAAAAACCTCTCCAATCTGTAAATTGTAGGCAAGGTTAGCAGATTAACATAGGAGCATTTCCTATTATTAATGGATATTACAGTAGCAGCTAGGGACTCCATTCAGGGATAGGAGCTCCATTCCACTAGGCAGTGTACAAAAAAAAAAAAAAAAATAGCCTGTCTTAAGAGTTAGAGTCTAGTTTCTTCATTAGCACTTTTCTTCTTAACATATAGGTACAGCACTGACTACTTTGGTAGCAGGCATAACAGATTTCAAGGTCAGAAACAGCTCTGCCAATATGTACTATTTTTTAAGTGTACCCTTGATCGTATAGTAAGCAGAACCCAATACCATTAGGCCATCTTCAAAGGGCAGTTATAGTGAAAGGTCTTTATTTAACCAAGATTCAAGCAATAAGCATCTTACAATTTTTGTCAAATGGTTAAAATGGGTAGAGAGCACAGCTATCAAATATACAGTGAACCTACCCCCCAGCATGCCAACTGTAACACTGGAGCATTCTTACTAGTCAATGGGAGTCCCTCACCCCACAGAGGAGCTTGGTGGGCCGTTTCATCCAGTGGAACTCCATCAACTTCAGTGGAGTTACAGAGATAATGCTTTCTATGACCCAACACAGCGTCTACTCCTTGCACACCATCACAGACAAGTCTTGGAATCAGAAACCTTGTGGTACCATAGACTGAAGATCTAGTCAGGCAAGTCAAAAACTACATCAGCTAGTGCTGTACTGAGGTCATAGCAACTAAGAGTCCCTCTGTAAATCTCTCATTGAAAGAAAAAGCCAAGCAACTACTGTATTTGGGCATGCATGGCCAATAGCTAGTTTTACAAGCAGGGCTGGCTCCAGGCACCAGCTCAGCAAGCAGGTGCTTGGGGCAAGCAAGGGGTAGGGGTGGCAAGTCAGGCTTTTCAGTGGCAGGTCCCTCAGTTCCTCTCAGAGGGAAAGGCCTACCACCAAGAAGAAAGCAGCACAGTGGAGCTGCTGCCCATCATGATCACAGCTTTCCCTCCTCCCCCCCCCCCCGCTAGGGGCAACAAAACCCCTGGAACTGGCCCTGTTTATAAGATACTATACACAACACATATCTGAGGCAGTAAGCCACAGACAAAGTTCATACCCTAGTCTCAACAAGCAGTCACAAAAGTTACTATTAAAAAGCCAAACTTCTTGCTCTGAATTTCATTTCATCAGCAGCTAGTCCTCTCCTAATAAAATTCCCTCCTCCCCAGACCGCACCAATCTCTTTTATACTCTGGATTGGCTCTAATGGGACCCACCTGGTACCTACATGATAGGCAAAGTCAGCAGAAGAGCTGTGCATCTCTGTTCAGGGCCCTAAAACGTCAGTACCAGCAACTCTCTAGGGAAAAAGGAATGGTGTGAAAAAAATAATCAGTGTTCACCCACTACTGTAATGAAACTAATAAGCAAACTCTTGTTTTATTTTCCAAGCTTCTAGCTGAAAGACAAATCAGGATGAATGGCAAAGGAAAACAATCAAAACCACAGAAGTGGCATTTGAGTCCATGCTTTAATTAATTAAAAAGAGCTAGAGACCTGAATTTTGAGTTGCAGAAAGAATTGGTGAGTTACACTCCTTAAGGCACTTTAACACAAACATATGCAGCAGGAGAACAGCAGACTTGTAGGTATTCAGTAAGCTCATAGATCTAATTTCAGTGGTTAGGAGTTTGTCTCAGCAGGTTCTGAAGTGTGACTAAGCTACAGTGCATTATCTAACTGTTGCGATTACCAGGTGGTGTAACTTTGCTGCCAGCTAACCATGTTCCCTTCATTGAGCAGATCTAATTAAATGCACTGAAGATCAGTGGTGATTCAGACTGTCAGTCCATCCACACCTTCCCAATCCAGATGGGCCCTGCCAACGAGGCAACCGTGAGGGAGTTTTAATTGCAGGGAGTATTAAAAACCTCACGTACGCCAATGATCTCAGTAGCATGAAGGAGTCCTGTGGTTTCCTGCATCATTGTTGTGTCAGCAGTGCAAATTGGGCTCTTCCTCTATAAACACATGATGTTGGCCCACACTGCCATCACCATTTAGTGCCTCAGAACATTCAGTCCCTTTAGGCTGCTGCCTCTCAGCCCAGTTAGCAACTCACACCAATGACTTTTCTTGGGTTATCTACTAAGATAAAGATTGTTGTGCAATCCCATGCAGCACCCAGACAGGTTCCTGGGCTTCCTCAGGGGATGGCTCAGAAAAACTTGGAGAGAAAAAAAGGCGGGTCACTTTTTTCAATTCATTCTGTTTTTCAAGCACTTCTGGAGGCTGCCAAGCTGGGAAGCATATGTGCTGCTTCTTGCAGGCCAGCCTAAAGCAGGACATCTCACCAGATAGCCTCTTCTCTTCCAAATGCTGGCCCAATTCTGCAAATATTATTGATTTAGATAGTTCTCAGCATCAGTGCAGCATAAAATGTGCTACTTGATGGGGGGCTTAAAGTTACCTTTGCAGCACCCAGATTCTGGGTTGGCTGGGAGCCAGTGCAGCTCCTGGCATAAATTAGAGCTAGCTTGAGTGGGAGTGTCTCAGCGCAGGATCTCCATGGCAGTATACCCCTCACCCGAGGTGTCCTCCTGTGCCTGAACTTGTGAGGAAGAGCCTGAGAGGACCACCACAGGGTTGATCAGCCCTGTGCTGTCCCTGCATCAGAGGAATTCTCCCTCAGCCCCTCTGTGTTGTCAGACTAATAGGGACTAATCTTACTAGGGAGAAGTCATAGGTGGGGCTAGTATCCCTACTTCCTTTGTACATATTGTATCAATGGACTGAGGATGACATTCACCCCTGTACAGATTGCCAGCACTGGGCTTATGGGCCACTGAGTCCCCTTTAAGGCCCTATGGTACCTCTTAGCAATACCCAGATTTCACTGAAGTGTAAGCTTTGTGCTGGCCCTCTTAACTTGCTGAAGGAGTAGCTCTCTTTTCTCCATCTTGAACTGGAGGGTGGAAAAGGGAGAGACTCTCCCAGGAGCAGAGAGACGTGACACAGGATGAGGCAAATGGTTCAGCCATTTGGATACATTAAAAAAAAAAAAAAAAGGGAAATCCTGTTTACATGTTTTATTGAGACAATCCTCAGCCAAGTGTACGACTTAGCTCACCCGCTGAAATGAAGGCGTGTGCTGTGTCAAGTTTGAGCTGCTGTTTTAAAAGCTTCCAGGGAACAAACACAGTGTAAACACACAGAGGAAGCGAATGGAGTCTTATTAATAGATCCTTGAGACAGCACCTAATGTTGCAAGGACAAGGTTTTCCCTATCGAGCTAAGGCCCCCTCAAATGCAGTGTCTGAGCTCCTGCTGAGCTTTAATGTTTTTATCCTCACAAGATCCCAGAGAGACCAAGTGACTTGTCTGAGGTAACACAGAGAGTCTATGGCAGAACAAGAATTGAACCTATATCTACTAGGCTAGCAGCCTGACCACTGGACCATCCTTTCCACTACCAAGACTGCTGGAGAATGGGAGTATGGAGGCAGCATGCTGGGTCCCTGAGGAACACACATCCCCTCCCCTCCTTTCCCCTCCCTAACTAGTGAGATACCTTCCCCCTCTGGCTATTACTCAGGAGAGTATTGAAAGTGCCCGGAGAGCCTGTCTCAGCTAGACAGAGGGCCTTGTAGGGGAGCAAAGCTCTGACAGGGTGAATCCCAAGCACAAAGAATTGCATACTGGGTTAATTCTAAACACTGCCATGCATTGAAAGTGGATAGGAGGACAAACTCCGCTCTCAGTTATGCCCATGCAAGCCCATTAATTTCAGAGGTCTGCACCCAAGACTGCCAGTGAAAGGGGGCTTTTGCCCTGCTTCCGATTGTATTTAGTCTTCACCTTGACAATATGCATGAATTAATCATAGCAGTCAACTTGGTGAGAGCATGGCGCTGTCTCCCTCTGGCTGGCCAGTCCACTCCCTCCCCCAGGGGTTAAACAGGCCTGGAGTGGGATCAGCAGCCAATCAAAATACAGCCCTGCTGAAAGAGCCCTTTGAGATACCAGCAGGTGTCCTGACTTGGAATGCCAAGTCTGAAGTCATGGATAGTTCCTGGATGCCTTTCTCCTCCTGCTCACGGACACTGGTGACAGAAGGCAAACAACTGTTATGTTTCTGAGTTTGGTTGGTGGCTTTGCACTGATTTGTTTCAAGCTTTTAATTTCTTTAATGGGTCTGTTTTTTCCACCTGAATCCCTCTGTGCCTTGTGCTGCCATCTGGAGCTGAGCTCTTCCAACAAACCCCAGGCCTATCCCTACTTTAGGTTCTAACAGAATTTTTAAGGTGAAAAGCGTCAGTCCAGATACTACATGTGAGCAGCCCTGTGGAAGTTTGTGGGGTAGCCTGGATATAGCTGGAGACACAATCTAGATCCCCCTTCCCCAAATGGAACACCCCCCATCCATATCAAAATAAAGCCAGCCTCACACCTTGTGAGCCAGCCCTCAGGTTGCCATTCCCTTTGGGTGTGGGATTAGGGTGGCTGTAGAGGGCAGAAAGCCCACCATGGTCTGATCTGCACTCTGCTGGTCTGTGTTTCAGTGGGTTCAATAGCACTGGATGCAGCCCTCTTTCAGGGAACCGACAGGAAAGCACTGGAGCTGTTATTTTCCACTGATTCGCTGCCTAGAACTCCAGATGGGTTCTATGGAGTCTTGGAGGCATAGGGCTCATTCTCTACCTTTCCCTTATTCTGCAGACATGAGTCCACATTGTGACTCAAAGGGAAAAATGGGCTTGGTAGGTCTCATCCTGGTCCCACCACACAGGCCCAGATCCTCAAAGGTAGGTGCCTGACTCCCATTAATGTCAATGGGAAATGGATGCCTCAATAGCTCTGAGGTTCTGGGCCAAAGTCACTGCTACATCGTCTGGCCCAGTTCCTTTACTGATAAGCAGCCCCTACTCCAGAGAAGCAGGACAAATAGAGGGTGTTTTAGGTTAGGAGTGAAGCACGTTGGCAGAGCTGTTTGTGTTGGGGTTCAAGGCTGGAATAGAGGAGTGTTTAAGGGGCACTGGCAGAGCTGTGAAGGGGATGATCAAGACCGGAATAGCAGAGGGAGTTTCAGGTCAGGACAGAGGGGTATTGGCGGAGCTATTTTAGGAAATGTTTCCCACCCCCTTGCTCAGCTGATCCTGGGCTCAAAACATTAAATGTCTCACTTCTAAATTTAAAAAAAAATGCAGACTAAGAAGCTGGGAGCTTGCATAGCAATTGAATGCTACCAGGAGAGAACAAATGGTCTCTCTGCAGGGATACAAGCAAGAGTTTGCCTCTCAGCCAGCACAAGGTTCATAGGTCAAGTTGACATGTTTTGTGGAAACTCTCTGGAAATAATTTGAGAAGCACATGTTATTTGAAGCCCTCACTGAAGGTGCTGTGTTGTGATATACTCAGCATAATTGCATAATGACACTTGCAATTATCTCATGGGGGAGGAAAAGAAAGCCAAAGTGCTGAGGGATGCTGAAGGGGTGGGAGATGAGGAAAGTAGGCAGAGAAACATTAGCTGGCTCACACTATCTGTAGGATGTAGAGCAGAGTAGGCTACAAAAGAAAGAGGAGGAATTAGCTGGGCTCATCATTTTTCCCTCTAATGACTGAATACACCCATTGCAAAATATATTCACATGCTATGTGCTTGGGCACTAATTGATGGTAATTGAAATGATCACAGATTGAACTGCCTCCTCTTAAGCTCTTTTCTTTCTTAAGTGTCTGATTCATTCTTGCTCAACGGTACCCGTGTGGAACACCCAAGGACAGCTAGCAGCCAGCCTCAAGGAACCTTGCGGCAGGACAGCACTTCAGAGGGCATATGTCACAGGTCCCTCCAGGGCAGCCCATTCAAGTGTGACAGGGTCCCATTCTCAGTTGGCCCCTTGTCCTCCAGTGTAGAGGTGTGGATAGACACAGCCCTTCAGCTGGGGTCCTTCTGAGAGGCAGGAGAAAATAAACAAAACAGGCCCCCTTCCTCCAAGGAGCAAGCAAATGGCTTGAGTTAATCATTAGGAGTCCGACCATCCTTCCTCTCAGGGAGGATTCGGACTGTCCATAGTCCTGGCTTCCAAAAGCCCGCAAAGGAAAGAAAAACTAACCAATGGAAGCCAGAAGCAGACTGGTCTCCCGTCAGGCACAGAGCCCCCAGCAATCAGTCCTAGAGCTCAGCACCCTCAGGCAAGCCGCTTGCAGGGGTGCTAGAGCAGATGCTTAGAGGGAGGCAATCTTCTGCCCAGGAGGCTCAGACTGGCTAGGGTCACATGAGCAGCCTTTGTCCTCTCCAGAAGCTGGGAAGGAAAGGTCTGTTCTCTGCCCAGTGCTGCTGTCTACTGAGCTGGGCCTCCCCCTTTTACAGGCCCAGCCTCCAGGCCTGACATGACTTGCAGATGCGGTCAGGAAGGGCTGCTTGAGTCCATAGCTCCTCTTTAATCTCTTCCTGTGTGGTGTGGGGTTTGTACACCCCGTCATAGTGTGCAATTGGACTGTGCTGCTATGCAGCTGTAATTCTAGGATCACCTCCACTGCTCTAGTTTTGGAGGCTGCCTGAGTTTGGCTCCACACATGCAATCACTACTAGTTGTGAAACAGTTCACTACTAGTTGTGAAACATCTAGGGGACTAGATGGCTCAGTGCATTGCTAATGGGTTAGAGAGCTCTGCATCTTGAGGTCACTGGTTTCAATTCATCTGACACTGGTCATGAGTGACAAATCCAGTCACCATCTGGCCTATGTGAAAGGAGCTGGTGATCTGACAAGTATCCACACTTCTGCTTCTACAGTCAAAATTGGTATTAAATGGAACACTGAGTACTTGTCTTACCAGTTAAGTGAAGGACGGATGCCAAACTAATTTCTTACAACCTGGGTACAGGCAAAGGGTGACACTCATTAATAGATCAGTCAGTGTAGGGGAAGCTTGCATTGTCAGCCCTTGAGATGTACCTGTTTTGTAAATGGCAGACATCAGTCAATAGGTAATTAAACCAGAATTTTAGATTTATTAAATTTATTTCCAGGGCAGTAAGACATATGAGTCCCCAGTTGATATCAGAGCCCCACTCTGCTAGGCACTGTATAAACTCATAGGGAGAGTGAGTCCCTGCCCCAAAGAGTTTAAAATTCCCATAATATGGCAGATCATTAGATTGCTAATCACTATCACAGGTACAGGCGGCCCTTTAGCGAGGTTTCTGTAGGTTTAAACTGCAATAACTTTGCCAGCCAGAACAGATATCAGCAAGGGTTTCCGATGAGATTTATCAAAAGGCCAATTATGTTGCCAGAACTTGGTAGTGATTTAAAAGGTGGCTAATGCTAATTCATAGAAATGGAGATGACTTACTAGAACAGAGGGTACGTCTACACTGCACGATTATTTCGAATTAGCTTAAACCGATATTACAAAACAGATCTAATAAAATCGGTTTAGCGCGTCCACAGTGGGATCCCGAAATCGATTGTTTGCGTCCATGGTCCAAAGCTACCATCGATTTCAGGAGCGGTGCACTGTGGGTAGCTGTTCCTCAGCTATCCCATAGTTCCCACTTCCGTGTTGAGAGCACAGTGCCTGATGGGGCAGAAAACACTGCCCCGGGTGGTGCTGGGTACAGCCTCACCCCTCCCTTTGTGAAGGCAGCAGACAACCCTTTGGCGCCTTTTTCGCGGAGTGCATTGAGCAAACGCCATAGCACAGCAATCTTTCCCTTTTTTTTTTCACGTGGGGGTGGGGGGAAATAAACTGAGGAGCTGTTCCCTGACCCACGCCAGACACTGTGTTTGAACCTACAGACATTGGGAGCTCAGCCAAGAATGCAAATAATTTTCAGAGACTGCTGTGGACTGTGGGATAGCTGGAGTCCTCAGTACCCCCTCCCTCCCTTCATGAGCGTCCATTTGAGTCTCTGGCTTCCCGTTACGCTTGTCACGCAGCGCTGTGTATCCTGCAGTTTTTTATTCAAACGCTTTGGCATTTCGTGTTCTGTAACGGAGCTGGATACAACAGATTTGTCTCCCCATACAGCGATCAGACCTAGTATCTCCCGTACGGTCTATGCTGGAGCTCTTTTTCGATTTCAGACTGCATCGCCAGCCGTGCTGATCAGAGCTCCACGCTGGACAAGCAGGAAATGTAATTCAAAAGTTCGCGGGGCTTTTCCTGTTTACCTGCCCGCTGCATCCGAGTTCAGATTGCTGTCCAGAGCGGTCAGTGCTGCACTCTGGGATGCCGCCCGGAGGCCAATAACGTCGATTTCCGTCCACATGAACCCTAATCCGAGTTATCACTATCGAATTTAGCGCTACTCCTCTCGTTTGGGAGGAGTTCCGAAATCGATTTAAGGAGCCGTTTAACTCGATATTAATGACGACGTCGTGTGAACGGATACAGCGTTAAATCGGTATATCGGCCATTAAACCGATTTAAAGTCGCAGTGTAGACCTGGCCAGAGAGAGCTCATTCCTTTGCTGATTTTTATGTGGATGCCATCATAAAAAAAACCCAGTGGCCTCTAGTGCACATGCATACTCCCTTCCTCCCTCTCTGTCTCACACTTCCTGCATTAACAGAAGGAGCCAGAAGGAACAGCTAGCTGACAACAGCAATACACAATTTAACAACCTATTTGAATGTAGCCAAAGCTGGGTGAATGCCGAATACCAAGATAATCAACAGCTCAACAGGGTTACAATCACAAGGTTGTGCAAAATTCAGAGCAGAGTGCTTGACCACTGTGATCCTAGATATGCTTAAGAGAACTTTTGCTCTATTAGCTTAATAACAGTCTTAACTTCTTAATGCATTATGCTGGGGTTTAGGCAGAGCAGAGGTTTCACAGCAGGGTGCTGTATGAATTTTCTTTCCCACGAAAAGAGACTTGTGCATTAACATTAGCTACTTGTGCCCAAATCCCATTGTTTCTGGGTGGGGGAGTCGAGTGTTTTTGGGATTATAATTAAAGAAGTGATTTTATGAGTGAAGGGACAATAAGGCTAATGTAGCATGTGGCTGCATTGTGCAGGGAGGAAGATCTGATAACAGAGAAAGGCTTGCAATGAGGGTGCTGCAGGGACCAGCTTACTCTCTATGCCAAGCCGGCAGGCACGTATTTACACCATGCAGCATGAGCTTGTTCTGTTTGGAGAAGGACGTTTGATTATTATGATATATGTATTATTTGTATTACTGTAGTGCCGAGGGGCCCAAGTTATAGCCCAGGACTCCCAGTATGCTAGGCATTGTACAAATACAGAACAAAAAGATGGCAAGCCCCTTGGGGCCAGAACCATCTAAGTGCAGGACCAGAGACGACAGATGGCTAAAGACCCATTGGGGAATACAAGAAACCAATGAGACGCTGTTGGCCAGTATGACAGGCAGTGGTGTGAGCACTCTAGCAGCCTGATCCTTGGCAGGTTGAATATAGGCATCACTGCAAAGGAGAGTTTGGTAGGTTCTTCTGTGTTACTGTGGCCAAATTATCCAGGCCAGATCCTTGGCTGGTGTCAATCAGTGTAGCTTCAGTGGAGTGATGCTGATTGACACCAGTCGAGGAGGTGAGCCCCAAAGAGTCTGTTATATATTTTTACTGAAATTACATTGTATCAGATTTTCCACAGCAAAACAGAGGTTTCATATCCTATCCATTATCAGGAAGGAGGAGCCGTCATGTGGCCATATCAATAAGATCTGCCAACGTATGACATAATATTTTCCACTTCTATAGCATCATTCACCTCAGAACCTGAAACACTAGACAAACAATAATCAAGCTTCACAACGTCCCTCTTTGGCAGATAAGTGTTATAGTTATTATATGGTGTAGGAAAATAAGCCTGGGTGATTTAGAGACACAATGAGCTGCAGACAGAGACAATCACTATGTAAATATCACCCACACTTGGGTAGCCAGACTAGAACCCTGCTTCTTCACTTCTAACAGCATCTGAACTAAAGAAGCTCTCTCTTAGCCCTGGGTCTACACTAAGGCCATGGCTACACTAGCACTTTACAGCGCTGCAACTTTCGCGCTCAGGGGTGTGAAAAAACACCCCCCTGAGCGCTGCAAGATGCAGCGCTGTAAAGTGTCAGTGTAATCAGGGCGGCAGCGCTGGGAACGCGGCTCCCAGCGCTGCACGCTACACCCGTAAGGGACGTGGTTTACAAGCAGCGCTGAGAGAGCTCTCTCCCAGCGCTGCGGCTTTGACTACACTCACACTTCAAAGCGCTGCCGGAGCAGCGCTTTGAAATGTCTAATGTAGCCATACCCTATGAGTTTAGTTCAAATTTAGCAGCATTAGATCGATTTAACCCTGCATCTGTGCACACAACGAAGCCATTTTTGTTGACTTAAAGGGCAGTAATTATGCCTTATTAAAAATCAGACTAGGATGTAAATTTAGATGAGTGGCCTCTTTTGTATTATTTTGCCTGTTAACTGTTGGGCCAGTACATACACAGGATGCTGATAGATACAGAGTTACTGAATAAAGCACACTTTGAAGTGTCTTAACAAAAATTATTCTCCGTCCAGTCCAGTGGGAAATGCGTTGAACTCAATGTGCTCATCTATTTATCTGCCTGTGTGCTGATACTGTTCTCCTCTGACTGCCTATGAGAGTCAGAGTTCCATTTTATCTAGATGCTCATTGCTTGAATGCATAGGGTGAAATTCACCTGTTGCAGAGGGAACATAGATGTAGATACTAGCGCTGATCAGGAAATTTTCAAGATTTCAGAAGACTTCCCCATGTCAAATTGAGACAAAAAGTCAAAAATCTTTAAAGTGTTTGCGAAACAAAATTTCCCTAGCTCCCTCTCACAGTTTGGGCCAGTCTCACTTTCATTTTGATATCAATCATTTTTTAAAATCATTTTTGTTTCTGTAATTAGCTTAGATTTCAGAATGAAGAGTTGTTTTGAACTGGAAGAGTGGAATTTTTCATTCTGAAAACATCAACACCACACATTTAACATTTTTTCCCCTTCCAAAACTACTTCAGGTCAAAAAATTCATCAAAGCCAACCCTGCCCCAGGAAGAGTTTGGGTTTCAACAATACAACATTTTTTGATTAAAAAAAAAAAGTTTTGTCAAAAGAATCCTGACCAGCTCTACTACACCCCACCTCCACCTGCAAAACAGGGCAACAATGGACCTTAAGTGGTTCATAAGCTTTGAGTTGGCCCTCTACATAGTGGGAGAGAGAGACCTGAATCACATGAAAACTACATTTTTAAAAAGATTATCTAAAGAGGTGATATTTAACCCAGAACTCTCAAGCATTACACACAACCTCCTAGCTCTCTCTCAAGTCATAATACTTCTACCCCAAAATCTCAGAGGGCTGTATCAAGGCTTGGTAAATACTTATTTTCCTATCTGTGAAATGAGAGATTAAAAAGCAAAGAGGAGTGGGATTGATTATATGCCCTTGTGCCTTGTGACACCTGAGACAACCCACTATTTCCAGCTCCATCTATCTAGTGTCACATTTCTTGCTCTGTTATAGAGAAGTGTAGTGATGTAACTAAGCTCATATAGTGAGACAGTGGCAAAGTCAGGAATTGTTCCCACATGTCCTAGCTCCCAGTCTCTAGCGCTGATCACTAGTAAAATATCACATAACACACTAGCCCAGGAAATGAGAGCAATTTAAAACAAATTAAAGGACACATGTTTCTCCATGCAGCGGGAAATGAGTTAAAGTTGCACTTCTGCTGGTATCTACGATAAATGAAAGCTTTTCTGTTCATATTCCAACCTGTGTTCAAGCTTCTGGGGGAGTGTCTCAGCCAAGTTTATAACAAAACTTGTCTCTCACGTTTGAGCATTCTCAATGTGTTTAATTCGATCCAAGGTGGCTCCCAGGCTATTAAAGGCGGAGTGCCACTGAGCTATGCCACATACAAAATAAATGAAACTGAGGCAGCAGGATTTGTGGAGCAAATCTCCTGTTTGCCCCTCACCCTAGCTTCTTTTCCGTGACATACAGTTAGATGTGTTAGTGGAGGGAAAATGCCTAGCAAGCCCAGGTAGACACCTCCCTTTGGTCTCGGAGCTGGGGTGCTGTGACGAAGTGAGTAGGGCAGGAACCAACCACACTGCTGACATAGACTGGAAGTGAAACTTCCCTCTGAGATAACTTTCCTGTGGCTCAAATCCAGCAGTTGTCCCTCACCCAAAGCTCCCACAAACTGTAACAAACTGGAAATCTCCGAAGCTTTGCCTGAGTACATGTGCTTTGATCCCTTTGTGCCCTGGGATGCTGAAGTTCACCTGCAGTTTCCATTTGTGTGACCACAGCGGCAATAGAACGTCTGTCCCCAGTCTTGTAGCTCTGATTCTACCACTGGACCTAGCAAAATGACTGCACTAACTCCATGGGACAGAGACTGTCTTTTTGGTCTGTTGTTGTGCAGCACCCAGCAAACGGGGTCCTGGTCCTTAACTAGGGCTCCTAGGCCCAACTACAGGACAAATAATAAATTCTTCTGCACAAATCTCTGAGGTGTGAGAGCAAATGTGCAACCATCTAGCGACGTAAGCATTTGTGTGAGCAACTGCGATTGCAGTAGCATGGTGTGAAGCAGGCATGTCGGTGATCACAGAACTCAGGGCTAGGTACACACACTAATTTAAACACAAAGAGATGGATGTTAAAATCCCATAGCACTTTCAGTAAAATTAGAGGTTTTCTTGGAGTCCTTGGCCAGCATCTCCTCTTCCGCTGATCAAAGCTGGGAGCTGTGGGTGCTTAGCATCTCTGCTAATCAGGCCCACTTCCTGTCCACCCAACTGCCATCTACCTCCCCAGAGGCGGCTGCATATTGCTACTGCTTGTGTAGTGACAGCAGTTTCTCTTAGGAAGGAATAGCTATTTAAATAGAAAACAATATTTCTTGTGGATGACCAGGTCATTCTCTTCGAGAGCAGAGACATTCTTGTCCACCTGCAGTGTCTTCAGACCACTGAGTCACTTACACTAAAACCTCAAGAGTAGTGAGTGGGTTCTAGTTAGGGTGACCATATTTTCCCAAAGGGAAAATGAGACATCGCATGTGGCTGGCCCTAGGCCCTACCCCTCGCCACCTGCCCTGAGAGTCCCCCCCCACCAGCGCAGGACCGTCCTGAGGCCCCCCTCTACTCCCTGTACATGGGGCCAGCCCAAGACCCCCTGCTGCCTGCCCATGTGGGGCTGACCTGGTCTGAGCCACTCTCCTGAGCCTTCCCTCCTGCACATTGCCGATTGCCCCCCACCCCAAGTTCCTCCATGCCCCGCAAGGGGTTGCACCCCACTTTTTTGACAAAACTGTGCATTTGTCAAGTTTGCTCTTGGAAACTGACGATCAGTTGGCAAGAGCAAATGGGACAAATGCCCAATTTTGCCAAAAAAGTTGGGACAGCTGGGACAGGGCTTAAAAAAGGAACAGTACATATGGTCACCCTAGTTCTAGTCATATTGTCTGGGGTTGAAAAATTCAAAGAGGCTGTAACCTCAAGTTAAGCATGTGAAAAAAAGAAGAAGAGAGGATTCCCATTGTGGAGACAAAGGATCCAAATAGTTAGGAAGTTCAGTGTCTCATTTCAAATCCATGCCAGCCACTGAGGTGAGAAACACCTGCTTTAACTCTGCCCAGAGAATGTTGCGGTGGTCTCTCAAATTGCAAGCAGCTGTGGAAATGCTTATGCAGCTGGTGATTTTTCAGAGAGGGGTTTTGTTTTAAATGGATTTTCCATGCCTGTCAGTATTTCCACAGTGAGACCTGGAGGTTGAGGGGGAGTTTGCTGGGAGATTGTACAGATCAAAAGTGCTCCTCTCTCTAGGCTTTTCTGCACAATCACCTCCATAATGGTTTCACAGTTTAGTGATGGAGAGGCCCACAGGAGAGTATTGGCTTGCTTTTTGGCTAATGAAGTAGAATGTCTGTATAGAACTGGGGGTGGGGGAGGGGAGGCGCTCATTGATTTCAGCTCACAGGGATTCCTGCCTGCTATATAGGATCCACGCACCCTAGGGAATGTTCTTTCACAAAGGAAAACAGAGATCCGGAGGTTTGTTGCTTACAATCCACCAGGCTTTATGAGCTGAATCCTCAGCAGGTGTAAATTGACACAGATTTGCAGAATCTGGCACTGTAATTAAGCTTCAGAAACAGACACCCAACTTCTGGGTAGAGCTGGCTGGAAAAGTTCAGACAAAACAGTTTTTTGTCAGGATTTGCTGATTCGAGAGAATCAGAATATTCTGGGGAGATGGCAGGTTTTCGATGAAGTCCCTCCAGAAGCTAGGCAGATTCCCAAATGCTGAGCTTCCAGTTCAAATCAGCCCAGCAACCTCAAGTGCAACTCATCAAGACCCACTGAAATTGTAATAAGAATGTGGGAAAACAGGAGTTTTACATGATTGTGGCAAGCCAGCACTGGGCTCACTCAAGCTAGGTTCTAAGAAGATCTTCTAATCTTAACCAATTGCTTGAGGGTTCTGGCCTTAGTTTCATATTTACAATGACACCCTGAGTTGGCTGAGCTTCACTGGCTTTCAAGAGATAGGCCTAAGCCACACAATTTGGACCCAGCCCTGGATTCAGACTTCCCTCAAGTTCAGGGATCTGGGTTTTGGTTCGAAGTTCCCTGCAAACATTTCTAGTCCGGGAGGAACAGACCGAGTTGGTAAGAGAAAACTGTGTGGAACAAGACATTATTTTGCTAATTGTTGATAGGAACACAGGAATTGCGATAGTGGATCAGATCATACAGAGTCTTGTCTCTGACTGTGACCAAAACCAGAGAAGGCACAAGGACACTAAATTTGCCAAATGTGGCATAGCCTAGCCACAATGGAAGTGTCTTCCTAACTTCCATTAGCTAATGGTTGGCTTATGCCTGGAAGCATGCAAATACATGGAGGGATCCATTGGTGGCGCATTAGATGCTTGACTGTTTGCTGGAGCTTAAGTACTGGCGTGAACGGTTGGATATGTTTGCCCCCAGGAGTGGATTATAAGAATAATGTGGTCTGGATACCTCTCAAAAACACAGTCCCAACTCTGCTGGTGGAAGACAGGTGGTTGTGGGCAAGGTCACATACATCAACACGGGCAGATCCAAGTGAGGGGAGGGGTGCTGATGAATCACATATGCAAAGAGATACTGGGGTGTACAAGCAAATCTGTAGGTGAGCCTGGCTCCCCATCAAAGCACAGGGGCCACTGGGCAGGACAGGAGACAGGCCTCCTTCAGAGTGGGCTCTGGATTCACAGGCCATAAAGACACAGCAGCCTGACTTTGCCTCTCATCACCCACCAGCGACGTTCCTTTCCCCCTCACTAACATCCTGCTCTCATCCCTCATCTGATGTTCCCAGGCAGGAAACCCTCAGTACACACTCCCCTGAAAGCTGGGGCAGTGGTGGTGAGGGAAAAATGCCAAAAATCATGGCAAGTAAATAAGGGATTACAAGTAGCTAAGGCTGTATGGCTGCCAACTCTCCAGGACTGTCCTGGAGTCTCCAGGAATTAAAGATTATGTCATGTGATGACACCTCCAGGAATACATCCGGCCAAAATTGGCAAATCTATAAGGCCCAGATCCACAAAGGTAATTAGGAGCCTAAATACCTTCATGGATCTGGACCCATAACCCTTTATACAGCCTTTGCAGAAGAGGCCTAATGGCTCCGGGCTCCCTGTTAATTGGCTAATGAACCAGTCCTCGTGGTTCCCATTTGCAATGCAGCGGCAGGGTCAAAGCGGGCATTGGCATCCCGACGGATGTTTGGTGGAAAATAACTGTGAGAAAGGAATAAACCGATTAACTGCTGACGGCAAACCCCGCTCTCCCCTCCCCAATAGAAGAAATGTGTGCATCTCTAGTGGATTTTGGGGGCTGGGGAGGAGGAAATCAATGGCTGCAGAGTTAGGAGAAGGGAAAATCCTTTCCCACTGCAGCTAAAAAGATAATCTGTGGGAGGCAATACTCTCTGCGAAACAGGAAAGCTTTTAAGAGGCATTAACACTTTAATTTGGACTTCCTCAGCATCCTCCATACAAGCTGTGATTAATTACTCAAGCCACCTTGATCTCCCTGGGAAACATTGCTCGGCCTGGCCCTTGGGCAGGAGATTGGCCCTGCACAGAGAGCTCCCCTGGGGAACCAGCAGAGTGCCCTCCTCTTCACCCACTAGCCTGAGATAAGCTGAAAAGATGGATTTGCAGAACCTGCTCTGGGAATTAATTGCTTCCAAAGGCCCATTCATGCTGGAGGAAGGGACTTATGGTTGACTGAGGGCCTGAGCTAGTTTAGTTTTCTCTTGATCTCTGTGGCCAGCACCTGGATGAGTGTTACTGTAGCAACAAGGGCGAGGCCTGTCTCAGAAAGATCACAGCTAAAATACAGTGTGGCAGTTTTCCCACATGGATTTTCTCAGCCTTCCCTCCTTTCCCCCTCCATCAACCCCTTTGCCCCCTCCCTCCCACTATTCTTCCTCCCCCGCCCCTGGTGGTCTATAGGCGCCTAGTGACACAGGTAGCTGCTCAGACTGAACCTGGGTTTGATATTCAGTACATCTGGGGCTTGCTGTAACAGCAGAGAAATTCAGGTCCCCCTGGAACATCTCTGCTCTCCCCTTCTCCTCTTCCCACTTAGCTTCCCCATCTTTCAGCAACGGGGAGCACTGCCCCCTGGATCTGTGGGGAGTACCAGCTGGTTTTCCTTCCCATCTTGAGAGAGGTGGAGGCTGACACACAGGATCATTGTCCCCCTCCCACCAGTTCCTGGTCTCAACAGGCTTGATTCCCTACATAGTGTGTTGGAAGAGGGAATCCCTGCACCTGGCTTTGCATTAAGCTGCAGAAGTCCGTTAGCCCTTATGATGGGAGCTAGGGCACCTCTCCAGGAGCGACTATACTGAGCCTTATGGGGCATTCCCAGCCCCTCTAGCTTACTGCAGAGATGATACAATAGGACTAGGAGTACAGTTCATTGAACTTCAACATCAGGATGACTCTGAAAAGGCTGACTTCTGGCCAGCTCCTGTGAAACCAGTTGTGAATTGACACCCCCAACCCCGCAAGGATCGAAGTTCTGCTTTATATGTTCTCCTTTACCTCCTCTTGACCAGGACCCTGTGTATACTGCAATTTCCCAGACATGGAATTTGCTATTGAGTCTATATCTTGAAGCAGAATTATGTTTCAGAATTCAAGCTTTCAATATTAAAAAGAAATCATTTCTAGCCCTTATGGTGTAAAGTAAATCTTCTGTAAGTGAAGCAAGTATAAACCAATGCAATGTTACCTTCCTAAGATGTACCAATCACTCCATTCAGCTAAGTGGGGTGTGTTAACTCTGAAACCTAATGACAGCTATTTACTTGTCAACACTGCTAATTACTTTACTGCTAATCATTTTAGAAGAAACATCCAGTTAAGGTGTCTATGATCTTAGCTGTCTCCTATGCCTTGCCAGTTGCCCAAAGACACAACGATTCCCTATCCAGCCTGTACAATCTTCCTGCAGAGTCTATGGGGCCTTTCTCTTGACCTTCATGGTATTATAAAATCTGTAAGCCAAATTTCATTCTAATTTAAATCCTGTGCAACTCAACTAATGACAGTGTAAGTCAAGGCAGAACTGGACATGCCAGATCTCTATATAAATAGCTGCAAAGAAGTACTAGCCACATTTCAGTTACCTGAAGCACCATCAACAGCAGTGAATTTTCTAGTGTGATGCTGGATATAATTCAATTCAGTTTTCTCCTCCTCCTCGGAAGCACTTCAGGAAAATAGCCCTGTAACCTGGCATTTCAACACTCCCTGAGAAAACAGCAGTTCTTCCTCGCTGCAAAGATGCCCCCCTGGCAGTCATTCCCCAGTTCTTAGAGGGGAATTAGGTTTTGCACCGCCATTTACTTACAAGGAACTCGATATGACATCTGTTGTGGAACTAGTGGTTAAAAGCAACTTAACATTCAAAGGTGTCTATGTTGCACAGCAGCAACTGTTAACTACAACAGGAGTGCGGACTGCAGTTTATTTCTAGTGCTACCCTGCGTTTCCCAGGGCAGTAACCCTGCACCCCTGCTTCAATGAGGGGGGCAGGGAGCAGCTGGGACCCACACATATGCACACCTCCAGGGAGTGGTGGGGACCCACACATGTGAAATTGCAGTCATTAATAACCAATCAACAGCATATATGATGCAATGTACATAATATATAATTTTATTATTTATATAGTTATGGAAAGTAAATAATACATGGAAGAAATGAAAGGCTTTTTTTTTTTTTTACACTTTTTTTTTTTTTTCTCGTCATCCCTGCCAGGGCCTCGCCGAAAATGTTCGAATTGGGCCCCGCACTTCCTAAAGCTGGCCCTGGCAGGTGGGGGAAGCTGTATCTACAGTACAGCCTCATTTGCACAGGGTTTGCGGCATAACAGCCAGGAGAGTTTCAGCGTGGCTAAGCTGGCATACTGCTCTCCCCTTGGGAAGCACGTGCAACACCATATAAGTTACCAGGAATTATGGACACAACAGTGTGAGGGACGAATGCAGGACAATCTGTGCCATGCAAATCTCAGGGCCAGGAGGTGCAGCCTATGGCTAGAGGGGGAAAGGTGATCATATTATTAGTCTTCATTGTTTGTTTTACTGTAAAACCTAAGAGCCCCACTCATGGCCCAGGACCCTGTGCTGCTCCAATTCCAGGCTGCTGCTACACCAGAGTGGCCTTTCCTAGTTGCCTATGGGCTGCCATGCAGCCGAGCATCTCCATAGTGTGCAGTGTCATGATTACTCCCTTCCTGCCCTGGCACACCCCCGCATACCGCCCAGCTCTACAGCATTGGCCCTACTCCACTCAGCCTATTTCAGGAGTGAGAGAGTCGTGTGTTCTCTCCATGGGGGAGGGGGGAATGTGTGTAGCGGATGATCCCCTAGTTCTGCCCATACTCTACTCCACCTCTCCCTGGTGTCTTGCTCACATTCAACAATCCTTCTGCAGTAGAGTGCACAGGGAGCCTCCACCGCTGCCGTGTGTGCAGAGTGAGCAAGCCATGCTGGCTGTGGTGGGAGCAATCTGCTCTGGGAAGGGCCAGCTGGAGAGTGGAGGCAGTGCTGAGGGAGGGAGAAGTGGGGGGAGGGGGAACAATATGGGAGCTTTTGGAAAATAAGATTAGAAAAGTGGGTTTGAATAGGGCTGCCATGGCCCAGTTTAGCAGGAGCCTGGAATTAGCACATGAAGGCAAAGCATTACGGTAAAGAACTAGCTGCTTCTGTGAACATGTTTCTGGGGTTCCCTGAGACCTCTTTCACTTGGTTCCCCAAGAATGCAGTCCAACTCCAGTCCCATCACTCAGGTTCCTCTATCTGGCACACAGCAAAGCTACGCTGCATTGATCAGACTCAAGCGTATGGGGTGGGTATAGGGCGTATCACACATCAAAAGTTACACAGCAAACCTCTCCCTTTATACCCATTTACACATTCCATTGCCTTCAGTTCACTGTACATTGTATTACAGGTTTGGGGATTGGTTTGGTCACTTTGTAGTAACCAATCCCTGCACAGTATGCTCTGCCCACAAATAACTTACTCTTTGCCCTGTCTTATGTTCCAAGTTTATCTTATCCATTGTTATCTTGCTCATTGTAAATGGTTTCCGGTTCCCTCTTATCTTAGCTAATACAGACAGTCAGTTTCCAGCCCATTGGCTCATTTACCTCCCTAATCCTGTCTCCTAAGCCAGGAGTGTCATCGATGTCCAATTACTCATGTCAAATGAGGCCTACACACCTGTGGCTGGGCTGAAAGGTTTATACAGAAGTGATTCGATGCGCCCAAAGCATGCTGAAACACTTTGGGGCGCCAGGTGTAAGCAACTCTAAATCTGCTGTAACTTATTCCAGAGGCTATCTGTCCCCAGTTGGCCCCAGGATCAGAGGGCTGGAAAGGTAGATTAAAGCCACTTTCCTTTTGAAGCTGCTTTATGTGCAACTCGGCTGCAGCCCAGGATTGCGGCCCTGCCTATTTTTGATATTAAAATATTCCCTGGGAGCCCTTTTCATAAACCCTCATTGGAATTAACATATGTTCAAAAATGAAAACATTTAACATTGGTTTTTGAGTTGAAATGCTGATGCAGCTGTTGGTTCAGTGTTTTGGTTCAGATGGTTCAGTTCGGAATTCCTAGGACATGGTATAGTGGATAGTTTGGGGTGGTTCTGCTTCTGGTCCCAAGTCCTGGCTGGCTGGCACTGGTAGGTCAGCACTGCTGTGCATCCCCCAGGAGATAAAGGGGGAGCGGTTAGTTGCGGTTTGCTGCTTAGTGAGGTGAAAGAGAGAAGAGACTAATAGAGGGAGTTTATTTTGTGCCACACAGTCAGTACATGTTTCTGCCACTGATATCTCAGTTACAAGCGCTAAGAAGCAGAAGAATTTCTAACAAACATAGGGGATTTTTTGCCAGTGATGGACTAACTATGGCCCAGAGTGGCCCCAAGCCCACTTACAGTGTGAGAGGAGATGCTGATCAAACCTGGAGGCCTTTATTCTGGAGGAATTATTTTGGGGATCTCCTTTAGAGAATTTGAGGTACAGACAGGCCCATCCATTAGTCCTTGCCACGGCTGGTGAGTCAAAGATCTGAAAGCTGGAATCACTGCATTCCCAGAGAAGCCTGGACAGCAGTTCTAATTAACCAAGGTAGTGAAGATGGTTGTCATTTTCTTTTTAAGATGCAGCGAGATGAGTTTATGGAAATAATGTCATGCCCATGAAAGCCTGCAACCAGCTACAAGTGCCTAAATGTTTGCTGGCAGAACGTGCCTGTCAATGTTCTGTGATAAGGAGATGTGCTCTAAATCACTCCAGTAGGTGCCACTATGTAATAGGGAAATGCCATAGGTTTCCCCCGCCACCTCCTCCAAGGAGCTCTCAGATGCATTGCTAAGAATGAAAGACTTCAAACAGGGCTATTCCTTCAGCTGGCGTTTCACTGGAAGTGTGCAGTAAGGATTAAGCAAAGCCAGACAGCTATTTTGGTCTTGCCATCCTGTTCAGCAGTGCCAGTGTTTTTACAGGGGTCTAGTCTCTATTTGGATAGGCAGCTTCCAAGGAACCATCCAGGTGCTGCAGGATGCAGTTTGGGTGATTTAGTAGGCGGCATTCTCCCCTCTGATGTAGCAAACTCCCCGGCATGGTGGTAGGGGGCACTACGCAGCTGCAGGTGTGCCATATGAACAGCATCTAAAGCTGACTCTGTAGTCAGTCGAGATCCCACTTTCTTGCAAAAACAGAGGTGTTAGTTCCAGTGTCCTGACCCAGCTCCAGTCTAGGTGATTCCACTGAGCCTGTCTCTATCTGCCGCAATTGCAGCTGGACAAGTTATTCTTCATTCTCCCTTTCCAGCACAACTATCCTCTGGTGTCCCCATGTGCTGTTAAACAGGACCCAGAGTAGTTGAATGACTGATTTACAGAGAAAACCTAGTCTTTGCCTTTCAGATCTTTCACATTTAGCCCCATCCCACTAACTGATCAAAAAGTCAATTCCGCCCTTCACTTTGCCAGTGGTGCCAGCATTGACGGCTTTCTTGTCTTCTCTCTCAGATACCTCCACATGCCCAAAATGTGTAGAGCCACTATCTCATCCTTCTTTAAATCCCTCCTGAAACCCACCCTTCTGCCATGATGCCTACAAATCACTCTCCTCTGGCATGGGTTAGCCAAGTGCTTCTCTGCTACATTGTTTTATTATCTCCTCATTGTATGCCTTCACCCACCCACCCAATCCTGTTTCGTCCACCTGTTGCGTATTGTCCAACTCCTAGATTATGAGCAATCTTCTGGGTCTTTATTTCTCTGTACAGTGCCTACCCGATGGGGGCCTTGATCCCTGATTAGGAATCCTATGGGCTACTATAAAATAAATCGGTAATAAAGCCTACAGTGAGTTAGTGCTGAGATTTCAATTTTAGACAGACAGAAGTCTTGATTAGTGACAAAATGATTCAGTGCCATTAGATTAGTATAGAAGCTTGGAGGTGTCTTTAGCTTCCTTTAACTCATCTCATGAAGTAAAGTTCTGTAGCTCTGAAGCTGACAGCTAGGACTGGTAGGAAAATGAAGTTTCTGTTCTGTGAGAAGTTTTGGTATTTTGAAATTTGTTTTCTTTTCAAATGTGAAAAGCTAAAACTTTGAAATTTTCCATGGAATAGAAATTTCAAGTGTTTTTGACGCAGAACCACTGAAATGTTTAATTTGGATAATGTTGAAACATTACAATATAAACTATACGAGTAAAATTACTATTTTAATACTACAGTAGAAACACAATGAAACAAAGCAATAAAATCAAAACTAAATGTTTTGACCTTATCAAAGCAAAACCAGAAAGTCTAAATAATTCAATTCTTTCTGGTGAAGACCTTTCAGGATGAGATTTTCAAAGCTCCCTCCGGTATTTGAGCACCCGGTTCTGGTTAACATCAACAGGAATTGGGTGCTCAGATCTCAGCCTTAATCTCTTTTAAACTAGGAGTCTGTACTGCTCTCATTTAAGTCTCTTTTGCCGCCAAAACTGAAACCAGTCCTCAACTCAAGCATATTCCAGGACATTGAATGACTCATGTTATACATTCATATCTAACGAGCATAGCTGGTTAGTATCTGAAATCTCTTCCTTCTTCAGCAAGCTATTCCTTACTGCATGCTCTCATCTACACTCCCTGACCCTAGCAACAAGTCTGAGTGAATGCTGAAGAAAAGGCAAAATGTAAAACGTTCCATGTTAGTGTTTTACTTTGGATCCGTGAGAGTGAAAAGGCAATGGGGAAGGTTTTCAAAAGGCACAAATGGCAGTCAGCTGCCGGTGGGAGTTAGATACCTACCTGGCATCTGTGCCTTCGAGCATCTCCAAATAATGTCAGTGTGGCACCCCAATGAAAGCTGATCACGAGTAACTTTACTTCAGGGAATGCTTACATGAAGTTTCATCGCAGAACTTGAGGACGAAGAAATGGTTGGAGGCTCACAGGCTCCTGACCCGGGCTATCTGCCTTTAATTAATGAGAGAGACAAGGTGCGGGAGGTAATATCTTTACTGGGCCCACTTCTGTGAGCTTTCCAGCTTATACTTATCTCTCTCACCAACAGAAGTTGGTCCAATAAAAGCTATTACCTCCCCGACCCTGTTTCTCTAATATCCTGAGACCGACACAGCTACAACACTTTGATTAATTATACAGTCAGACATGCTCATTGTAATGGGCTTAGTACAAACTATTTTTTAGCTCCCTCTGCTGGACCACTGTATCCTTTTTGTGCAAGGCTGGTTGGGAACTGCTACATCAGAGTGCATGTTCTCTGGTGCTGCTGGAGTCCAACATCTGGAAATCCCAGCTCTTGCAGCCAGAGTTAAAACAAAAGATCCCCAAGCTGCAGACAAATTCTTCCCTATCACTTCACTTCAGGGGCTCACACTATTGGGATGATGTGTGCTGTCCCCAGGGAGCAAGAGAGGGGTTCAAGGAATGTCATACCCAGGGTGAGAGTGGGCCTATGGTGCTCCTTACATTTAAAACACTACACAAAATAGCCACTATTGTCACTAGGGGAAGTGTCCAGTCCCCCAACTCCTTTTCATTATCACCTTGCGCACTCCTCCAACTTGCTCTCCAAATCCACCCAACCCCCTCCCCACAGTCCTGTCTGTTCTTGGCCACCCCATCCTTCTACCCCACATCTGCTTACCCTTTCTTGGCCATCAGGATCAGCCTCTCTGTCACTACTTTCTAATCCACATGGATCTATCCCCTTGGGCAAACAGATCATTTTGCAAATAAGCGTCCCTGATGCTCAAATTCCAAACCTGAATTAGGAGCAACATTTGGAATCTTGCATAGCCCTAATTAACTGTCCAAATAGCATGGGTCAGACCTGTGATCATGCCATTTTCTAGGCTACATCAAATCCCAGACTTGCACCTTGACATGGAGCTATCGGGGGTTACCCAAGAAACTCACAACAGTTCATGTGCACTTATGGAAGAGGGAATGTCATCTGTGCAATTATTTCAAATTTATCTCAGCAATTAACTGCAATTACATTCCTACTGCAGAGTTTAAAGATGTATTTTTATTGATAATTAATCTAAAATTAGCTTAAGAAGTTGTTAAAGACTTTGCCCTAGTATATCAAGTATGCTGGTGTGTCTTGGCCCAAAAGGCAGCAGCAATTCTGTGTTTCCTCTGTGGCTGTGGGGCCAGTTAGTGGGGAATGCCGCACCCCCAGCATGCTATGGAGTCAAGCTTTCTGCCCAGGACATGGCAGGCGTGGAAATGGCAGAAGCATGGGTAATGGACTCATATACAGCACTGGGGTTCACTGGCCCCAAACCACCTCAGCTGCCCCAGATCCCCAGAAATCAGGTGGAGTTGTATGGCTTCTTTGCTGCCCATCTATTTCCCAAAATGCTCACCTATAATGCACTTAAGGAGGTAACTTACCATTTTGTTCTGTGTGTGTGCATTTAAACCATTTTCAACCCCGGTTCAGGCTGCACCTGTGGCTGGGCTGTTGTCAGCACCAGGTAATTTTCCTACTGTAGATAAGGCTCGTGATTGTAGCTGCACTGCAAGGAGATTTTAAAAGGTCTGTTCTGCGTTCAACAGAAATCCAGCAGGCTAGCTGCCTGCACAGTAGAGAGGTGGGGCTAGTGGGCCCACAGCAGTCACTGTTTTCCTGGTAGCAGGTGAGACAGCAGAGGAGGCTTACACTGTAGGTGTGGGGGACAGAGGGAAACACTGCAAGATCTGACTAAAGATATTTTGATAAGACCAGAAGTCAGTGTATACGAGACAACTGTCACATTGACAACATGGTTCAGGGGGCAATGCTAGAATGGGAGGAAAGCCACCGAACAGAAAGATTTTGACTGCAGAAATGAGCTGGCTGAGGGGAATACTGAGGGCTTCAAGACTGCAGAAAATAAAGAAATGAAGAGATAAGAAAATGGCGAGGGCAAGAAATCAAGTATCAGAGGGGTAGCCGTGTTAGTTTGTATCCACAAAAATAATGAGGAGTCTGGTGGCACCTTAAAGACTAACAGATTTATTTGGACATAAGCTTTCATGAATAAAAAAACACTTCAGATGCAAAGAAAGAGGGCAAGAAATAAGGCTGTTACAGAAGAACCAAGAAAATGACTGTGATGGTTTGGACATGTGCCAAGAAAGGACACCATACATAGCAATACACACCAGAGTGCAAGGAACTAGAAATCGAGGAAGACCTAGGATGCTTTGGCTAGACATGGTGAAGAACGACAAAGAACAAAAAGAGACAATGTGGGGGAGGCGTCTCTCCAATACCTCAGGACCGACATGGCTACAACTACACTGCACACAAAGAACAAGAAGGTTTAAGATTAATGAAGCTGTGAAGCTGGAACAAGATAGAAAGCAGTGCAAAAACTTCAATTGGCCCCATTGTTGCTGATGGATGGGACTCAAAGAAGATGATAATAGAGTGGGGGACAAATCTTTTCTACCTCCATGTCAATTAGCTTCTGCTAAAGATGAGTCAGAGCTTGACTTTTGTTTTTAAAGGTCACAGCCAGCAAAGCCAAAAGGGGCAGATCGGTGAGCATCTAAGGCCCTAAATCAGCAAGGCACTGGAGCACAAGTCTGCCTTTAAGCATGCATGTTGTACCATTGATCCCAAAAGGCTGCATTCCGGTTATTCCAAAGCTGATAGTATTTGAATCCAGGATTTTGGTTTGGTCCATTGTTTAAACAGGAGTGAGGTGTAATGGATTTGGAGGCTGACCCTTCCATGCCAGAATCGGGGTGTATTTTTATTGGAGTTTTGGTTCCTGACAAGTTCTGATAGTATGTTCAGTTTCCTTTTATAACAGCTACTTTGGTGCTATTAAACCAGCAGACCCCCAGCATCAGCTTTAGAAATGTCATTCAGTACAGTTGCATCATCTCTTGTCTCTCAACATGTAGATAGTTGTGTGCCTGCATTTCCTATATTACTTTGCTTCCTCTGAAGTGAACTTGCTGCAGTAACCAAGATTTCAGGCTGCTCCCCAGGGTGGTGTGGCCCCTGGCATAAGCAGAAGCGGCCGTGGGGCTATTCTAACTGACAGCAGCCTTCCCTAGCTGCTTACGACCTACTCCACATTGGGAGCTGCATGGTAAGAGCTGCATGCTGGAAGCCATTTGTGGTGCATAACAGCAACGTTATTGAAGGTACTTACAGACAGGGCTTGTGATTTTCAGCCTGGAGAGACAAACCCAGAGAAAACATACCCAAAATAAAATGAACAAAAGAAATCAGTATTTATCCAATATCTAACGGAAAAATACCAGAATGGTTATTTGTATCTAAGGGCTTGTCTACATGGAGCAGCAGTACGGACTACAGAGTGTGATTTCTAAAGTGAATTCACATATTGCATATTAATCAGTTGGCGTAGACCCTGCTGGTGCACACTAAAGGTTCCCAGTGCACTTTAATGTACTGATGTTTGAGACAGAACTCTGTTAAAGCTCATAAGGGAACATTACAAAGAGATTATGGTTACATAACCTGATATGGTCATATGGTTACACAACCTGACTTTTGGACATCTAGATAAAACTCAAAAATGGCTAAAAATAAATCCCCCAAAATGAAATTAGCAAACCCTGAAAAACAGAAGCCCTGCTTATAGACTGTGACATTTTTATGTGCAAGTAGATAGTGCTCATACTATCAACCTACATACATTACATCCATATAGACATATCACTTTTATATCGCACTTCTAGAACACTCTGCAGCCTGGAATTGCTGGAGCGCAGAGAGCTCTGATCAGTTCACTTCTCCTACCCTTGGTCCCATTCCCAACATGACTCTAAAGGAGTGACAGCATAGGGCTGAGTATGCCAATCCATCTTGTTCTTCCACGGTGTCCCCTTTAAAGCCCTTGTGTACTGCTGGTCTGGAGTAAAGGGGCTGTAATGGTGGCTAGAATCTGGCTCCAGCTATTCAAGGATTTTACCTGATGGGCCAATTGTACCAAGCCGAACATGGCTCACAGAAGCACTCATTGCAAGGATGGTTCTCTGAAGACAGATATCACAGCAAACAGAGCTCCTGTGCTTTCTCAGCACTGGAGAATCAAAATATGCAACATACATCAAAGCAAACAGAATTCTTGAACTGCTGGAGCCAAAAGTTCCCATGCCGGTGTCTGGGTGGCTATGACCTTTTTCTCATCACACTATACCACGGCACTATGGCTTCCATCTCTGCCTGTTCTCTCCCTCCCACACATACTATTTCTCGTTCATCTATTCCCGCACGACCCTGTGTTTGTTTTTTGCTCAGATCTTTTGGTTTTAGCACCTCCTGCTGTTACCTCCACACGCCAGCAGGCTGCTCAGGATGACATGGAGAGCCTCCAGGAGCCAAGAAGAGACATGTGGGCTGGCGGGTGCCTGCCTCATGGTACTGCTTAGTTTGCAGGGAGCTGCTTCTAGGGTTGGGCAATATTTTTCATCTGTTTGCTTGAAAAAGGTGCGGATTCAGTGACACTGACATGTTTTGCAAATTCAAGCGGTTTTTGCCAAATTTTTCATTTCAGAAAAAACAACCCTCCCCCCAAATCAAAATGTTTCATGTTGACATTTTCAAACTGAAGTGTTTAGATTTTGAATGGATTTTTGTTTCAAAATTTCCCTTTAATTTTACTTTAAAAAAATAAAAAACATTTAACATTGGTCAAAATTGAACGAAACATTTTGTTGGACCCAAAATGATTTTTTGAAGCCCTTTTTATATGCTGAAAATTTCAGGGTTTTTTTGTTTTCAAGCTGCCCCAAAATGAGGGTTTTTTTGTCTATTTTTCAAAATTGCCCATGAACCAAAGGTTCCATTATTTGCCCAAATCTAACTGCAACTGTATTTGATGAGCATAAAGGCTGCTTCAAGAGTAGGGATCAGAGGTGAGTGACCATCTCCTTTGCCCACAACAGAATAATCACATTTTTGATTGGGAGGTAGGGAAGACAAAGTGAATCTGGTATTATACAGCTTTCCTCCCCGCCTCTCCCCAACATTTCCCTCTCCACTACCCCATGCGCTAGTCTAGTGCCTCCACCTCCTGACCAGGCTCGTGGTGGGGAACCACTGCTAAGGCTGGGAAACACTGGCCTCAAGCCCATTTCTTATAATGCTATTAAACAATTTCCTTTTAGAGCTATAGCTGTTGTGATTGCACAGATTAAAAAACCACCCCCCCAACCCTTTAAATATTTCATTTTAATCAATGGCTTTCAGTAAGTGCCTGCTGAGGAATTCAGGGGAGTGTTTTCTCTCTGACATGCAGATACTTTCAATTATGAAAGATAGCTAAAAATAAAAGAAAATTATACTGTTCAGGCTTCTCTGGAGGTGGAAACAGATGGGGTGGGGGTGGGAGAAACGATGCGGGAGAGCCAGGGAAGACGCAAGGAAAGGCCTTTTATTTTTAACCAAAGAAAATGTCAAGAGGAAGCCTGACGTGATTATCTGGAACCTGCCACTCACCTTCTCTATTAATACTTCTGTCTCAGCTATTTGGTACATTTAGGGCCTGCTCCAAAGCCCACTGAAGACAAGAAGAGTTTCTCCATTGCCTTCACTTGCTTCAGCACAAGTGCTACAATCCTCTAGTTTTACTAATCGGGGGAAATGATTTAAGTTTTGCTTTTAAAAAAAAGTCGTGTTTTTCATGTTTAATGAATGAGTAAAGTTTTTCATAACCTGTTACAAAGAGTATTGTTAGGGGGCAGGGATGGGTAACTGATAATATAGGGTTTGTTACACACACAAAGAAAAATTATGGGGTATAGTGATGATGATATTCCATCTATACACAGTAACTGACATCAGTTGGCCATAAGCAGGGTTTGAACCTTAGATCTCTCATGCCAACTGCACGAGCATCTGCTATTTGAGGTAAGTGACTAACCACCCTAACTGGTAGCTGTAGCAGACTCATTAACATCTTGTATGGACCAGACACTAGAGAGGAACATTGGCGCACCCTCCCTTACTGTGGGTTATAGTAGCACCTGTAATTAGCTATACACCAGCTGAGAATCTGGCCCTAAGTCAGTCTAGCACCAGAGGAACTACACTGATTTACACCAGTTGAGAATCCAATCCTCTGTGCTTTAAAAACTTATATCAGAATCACTTTCCATATCAACATATCTGGGCATGAAGCCACCAGCCCTCAGGAAACTCCAGCTAGTCCAGAAAGCTGCAGTGCATCTCCTCAGCAAACACAGGCTACTGTGAACTTATGCCTCAAACCTGTCTTTTGCTCCCTATGCCAGCTTCCACTGAGCCAGGTTCAAGGTTTCAGTCCTTATCTTCAAGGGGTTCAATGGTCTGGACCCAAGATTAGCTAAAGCTCCAGGATGAAGACCACAGACAACAGCTCTGCTCCTCAGGTGCAATGGAGCTGTCGACTGCATGGGTAAAACTTGTTGTGACCCAAACACGTCTTGCTGCCCACTGGCAGAAGACAAGGGGTACAGGATCCCCTCACTTCACCAAACCAATGTTATGTGACGTCTCTAATAAAAGCCTCTGTCACACTGGTCATCAGAATCATTGCAAGATTTATGTACAAAAAATGTGAAGAGGTACGTATATATACTAACAATTATGTTCTCTTGGTCTGTGAGTTAAAACAGATCACCAAAGGGTAATCCACATACACCTGGCAGGTGGGGGAGTCTGTGGAGGGAGGTCTTACCTTGGCAGGTCTATTCAAATAGAGTATTGTATGGTTCACAATGAACACCCACTTATAGTCTGAGCAAAATATTAATCAATAGATTACATTGGCTGGAGGAAAAAGCAGCAGGAGTTATCCTGTTTAGGGGTAATACCATGACTTTTTGAAACTATCTGGGGTACAGATGAATCCTTCAGTATTCATTCATTCTGTGAGGACAAGCTGACAGTAGGCTTGATCTGAGAAGAGGTCTCACCCACACTGGTTGAAAATGTGGGGGAAAGGACTTGGGGTAAGCTACCTTTCAGGAGAGAGGGAAATGCCTTGTTATTTGAATCTCCAGAAAGCGTGGTATGATTTTGTTTTATATGGAACCATTTGTTTCCAGTATCCTTCCTCACTAGTGCTTGGATGTCTGTTTGTTGATGATAAACTTATTCCTGATTTCACCTTGTCTATCTAAGTGCCGTGAGGTAAGCAGAGGGGTGATCCTGAGTTCAATCTCACAAGCTGGTATGTATTGTTTCTTTGGGAGTAGTGAGTCGAGAGGTCTGTGAGTGTTAGTGGAACAGGGACTCAGCACTCCAGGAGGGGTTGGCATGTGCCTACCACTAACCTGTACAGGGAGCATGAGGCCAGTGGGGGCCTGGAAGGCAGGGCTTGTATTGCCAAAGGCTGGTGTTTCAGGGAGCTGATCAATTTTACTGGTGCACAGACCTTGTTCTAGCCCTCTGTACAGGGTGGATTTCTTGCTTATTTATTTGAGGTTTCAGCTGAACATGTATAAAACACCTTGTAGCTGCAAAAATTACACACACTGCAGCTGATATTTAAAGAATCGTGTGTATGTATTATCTCTATTTTCCAGTGCAAATTATAGTCACAGAAATAGTATTAAAATTACCTTAGAAGGGCAAAGTTTTATTATGTAGACTGCAGCTCAAAAGCCCGCAGGGTTCCTCTCCAGAACACCTGTTTTATACGTGCCCTAGCAAAGTGCTCTGCGTTAATTGGATTGTTTTCTCTATGCCACATGTGCTAAGTTTAAGTGAACAGTCTTAATTAGCTACATTCTGCCTTGACTTTAAGTCGGCATTTTTTTTCTTTAAGATATTGCAGATATACTGTGCTTTTGGAGCATGATGCTATGTAATACCAATAGGGAACAATCTCCAATACTGGAGATCTCGTAATATGTTTTCTACCAACTACTATTGAAGAGATAAAGGACTCAGACAATCCCTGCGGTAACTTTTTATTTTTAGTGGATGTATTTTTCCCAAGGAGTTTGTCTGGTTATTCCACACAGTTTAGATTCTGTTAGTGGATACAGCTTTACATTATAGTGGGTTGTTTGTAGCCTGTATCTGTTAATGACTGGTCTGTTAACATAGCATGGTTTTCCTTTGGGCTAGGGAATGCTTTTCTGTGAGCACAGTGTACAGAGCTGCTATTGGTAGAGTAAGAAAAAGGGTCCATATTATGTCTGTGAGAAAGGACTCCGACTATGGGAAATGAATCCTGTATTTCTTTAGTTCTCTTGTGGATGTGACATAAATGAACCAGGACCGCTTATGATTATTGATCTTCTAGATATCATAGGTATGTATATGATACTATAGTATCTGAGCACCTCACGATCTTCAGTGCCTTTATCCACTGAGGCAGGTTAGTGCTATTATCCCCACAGTACAGATGGAAACGGAGGCATGGAGAGTCTAAATGACTTGTGCAGGATCACACACAAAGTGCAAAACAAACGGCAAAGAGTTACCAAGGGATCTTTCAAAACTGGGTGAAAAAATGGCAGATGAAATTCAGTCTTGATAAATGCAAAGTAATTCACATTGGAAAACATAATCCCAACTATACATACAAAATGGGGTCTAAATTAGCTGTTACAACACAAGAAAGTTCTTGTAGTCACCATGAGCAGCTCTCTGGAAACTTCCACTCAATGTACAGCAATTGTCAAAAAGGCTAATGGTATATTAGAAACATATTAGAAACAAATTAGAAAAGAGAGAGAAAATAAGACAGAAGATATCATGACAGTATATAAATCCATGGTGTGCCCACACCTTGACTTCTGAGTGCAGTTCTGGTTGCCTTATCTCAAAAAGGAAACAGTGGAACTGGAAGAGTTTCCGAGGATGGCCACAAAGATGATCAAGGGTATGGAATGGCTTTCATAAGAGAAGAGACTAAAAGGATTAGGGTTGTTCTCTAAAAAGAGACAGCTAAGCAAGGATATGATAGAGGTCAATAAAATCATGAATGGTGTGGAAAAAAGTGAACAGACAAGCATTATTTACCCTTCCCCACAATACAAAAATCAGGGTTCATCCAATGACGATAACGGGCAGCAGGTTTAACACAAAGTACTTTTTTCACACGATGCACGACTAACCTGTGGAACTCATTGGCATATTGAGATGGCCAAAAAGTATAACTGGGTTAAAAAAAGAATTAGCCATTCATGGACCTAGCCTCCAGGAACTTATCTATCAGCCAAGATGGTCAGGATGCAATCCGATGCTTACGGTGACCCTAAACCTCTGACTTCCGGAAGCTGGGAGTGGAAGACGAGGTGGATCATTCCATAATTGCCTGTTCTGTACACTCCCCCTGAAGCTCTGGCAATGGCCACTGCTGGAGACTGGGGATGGGCAAGATGGACCATGGTCTGATCCAGTATGGCAGCTCATGTTCTTACCTCACCCTCCCTGCTTCCTTGTAAATTTGAATTGCCTGATTCCTCTCAGGCGGGGCTCAAGGCTGGTTTATCCCCAGGCTCTGTAGTCCAAGGCCAAGCCACCCTTTTACGCCAACTGTAAGTGGGCATATGCCACATGCAAATCACAATGGACAATTTCATTATTCCCTGGGGAAGCATTTCTTGTAGGACATTGTGTCACAGAATCCCGAGGCAAGGCTCTGGAACTGGTCCCTACGAAGCCAGTCAGGACTCTGGTGAAGTCTCCTCTCTATGAGCAGACTGTCTTCAGGGCAACAAGCTCACATGGCTTCACCTTCCTGGGTCTGAACCTGGAGCATTCAGCATCCTCTGCCCCTCCGTGTGCTTCCTACAGTAAGTCCGCCCAGGCGGGGTCCTGGGGAAGCCAGAGGGTCCTGCACCCCAACTCCTCAGTCAGACATGACTCTTAGCCAGCCAGTAAAACAGAGGTTTACTAGATGACAGGAACATGGTCTAAAACAGAGCTTGTAAGTACAGAGAACAGGACCCCCCCGCTGGCTCCATTTTGCGGGGCAGTGAGCCAGATACCCACATCTGCACTCACTCCACATCCCCAGCCAGCTCCAAACTGACTCACTCTCCAGCCTCTCCTCTCTGGGCTTTGTCCCTTTCCCGAGCCAGGAGGTCACCTGATTCCTTTGTTCTCCAACACCTTTAGCTATCACCTTGCTGGCGGAAGGGCCCAGGCCATCAGTTGCCAAGAGACAGAGTGTCAGCCATTTATGTACACTGGCCCTTTGCTCTGCAACAATTACACCCTCTTATCCTACCACTTAGAGACTTAAGAAATGCATAGGGGAAACTGAGGCACCCCTGCAGAATTCAGAAGAAACATTAAGAACAGTCCCACTTCGTCACACATTGGCACACTTGGCAGCCTGAGGGTGGCAATGAAAGCAAGGGTGCTTATCCTAAGGGCTGTGCTGGATTTGTGTTGGTGCTGAACAGGTTAAACAATGCTATCCAGTTCAGTGCTATGGCCAGGGATGTTAGATGTGGGAGACACATTTCAGGGGTTGGCCCACAGCAGGCAGGTGGCGGGATGAGACTCTCCCTACAAAGACCCTTGGGAAGAAGAGGAAGTATATACAGGATCCCCATATGTAGCATGCTGCTCACTTTGATGTCAAAGATTCCCTTTCCCTCCCCTTTATTTTATTCCTCCATCCCCTTGTTTCCACGGGAGAGGGAGTTTCAACAACTTTTTCTTGGTCCAGCTTTATTAGTCATGTACATAAGTACTTTACTGAATTTAAGAACATGTGTAATTTTAAGCTTATGCTTAAGTGCTTTGCTGAATTGGGGACTTGGTGGAGACTTGGCCAGCATCTGAGTGACCCAAGAATCTCCTTGTTCAGTCCAGCACCAGCAGTTATCTCAGGGGGCTGGACTGGCTAGGAGGTTGCCTTGTGGAATCAACTGAAGCAGCAGAAGAGCAGTAAGAAATGAACTGTCTCCGTTCTTCAAAAAAAGAGCAAGGATTGACAAAGACGGGATCCTGCTAAGAGAAAGGAAGAGTGCAACCAGGCTGAAAAGAAAGGGAGGCAGATGAGATGAAGAGGACAGGCTCTAAAACTGCCAGATGGCAGGGGGAAACCTCAGGGATTTTAAAACGTTAAGATTCTGGGGAGCAGAGTCTTTGCAGAGTCCTAGCATCTAGCTATATCAGTGGGGCTGGAAGAGATGGGGAAAGGCCAGTTTCCAGCTCTGTGTGAACAGCTGGTAGTGAATGAGGGGCTAATACTCATCCTTAAGACCTAGTGCTCTGGGACAGAGATCACCTTTTTGTTTAGTGTTTGTATAGCTTCTAGCACAATGGGGTCTGGTCCACAACTGGAGCCTGGAGGTGTTTTCACTAATACATACTCCTCCATCCCTACCTTCTTGGGGATACAGAGTATCAGTTCAAGACGTGTAGTGTACCCTCAACAGAACAAGCCATGATGCAATTACCAGAGACATGCTTGGAAGCTGGGCAGCACCGTAATCTCAAGCAGAGACATGAAAGGGAAAGTGCCTGGCAATAAATTCTGCATTACTCATTATTGACTTGACTTTGCTGGTTGTCACGATCTACCTGTTCATTACCAGAGACTCCACAAAGCTGCTGGAGCTCCCTGTTAATGAGCTGTATTTGCAGCTTTCAAAGGATGATAGTTCATCAGTTCAAAGTTTTCCTTCTTTTTTATTCCTATGCTGCTGGGGTACTTGCCAGATTACTTTCTTTGCCCCACTGCAGGTGGGTTCTTGCACTTGTCCTGGAGAAGAACTCCATGTGCTGCTAAGCTTTTCCTACTGGCTACTTTTCTGCTTCCTGCAGGGGTGATAAGATTGGATAAGAAAGGGACCCAGGTGACCCCAGATTCTGGAATGGTGCTTCCCAATGAGCCCTTCTGTACTAACATGACAGTGAGCAACTTTGCTTCCAGCAGAGCACAACAATGGTGAATTCAGCCATACCCTCCCACTGGACACCTAGTGCTAGATGATACAAAGAAGCTTCACAGGTTCCTATCAGCTCTGTGTTGCTGACTGTTGAGATTTTAATCGCCAAGTCTTGTGATAGATGCTGTTTTCCTTAAAGCCCTGGGTGCCTGGAATCAGGTTATCACCAAAGAATCAAAAGTTTCAATTAAAGGAAAAGGAAGCTTTTAGCCCTCATGACTGCAGAGAACACTTTGAACATGTGATGCCAAGAAGCTCGAACAGGAGGAGGAGAGTAAAAAGGACTCTGACATCTGTTAAAATCCTATGGATTTTTGTGACCCAGTACCTGATTTTCTTCTTGGTGTTGGCAATCAGCCCAATTGAAATGCCCACCTAAGCTACTGCTGCTCCTCACCGCACCCTGCCCAGTGCAGGTGTGGTTGAAGAACACTCTTCTAATCTTACCCAAACCCTGGTTCAAGAAACCATCCCCATTCAGGGCAATCCTTAAGCTCATGCTAAAATCACTCACTCAGGTGCTGTCCTGAAGAGGGCTGATCTTAAGCACACACCTAAACGCTTTCTTGAATCGAACCTTAGGAGACCTAACAGTGTTTAGACTCTGATATTAAGCACTTAGTGGTTTACTTGATGCTGACTGGTCAAGGGGTGGGTGGAATCTGTGATCCAAGGGAGAAAGGGTCTATCTCCCAGCCAACCAGTCTCCAGAGCATACTTTTGAAGAATGCATCAGAAATCTCCTTTTATGCTCATTAGAGACAGTCGATGATTTAGGAATTCAATTATGAAATGTTCCATGGAAGGAAGTTCAAAAATGAAGGCAATTAACATTACTCTAAAGGAAGGAAACATTTTTTAAATGCATCATTATTTTTATAACTTATTTTTTAAAAAATGAGTTATCACTCCCAATGCTGCGGTTACCCGCAAGTGCATCTTCCCAGCCGGGCCCCTGATTTTCCTAAGACATGGGAAAGGGCAGTGGGAAGACTGCAGCTAAGTGAGACAGACAAAGAAGGGTTTCTGAGGGAGATAAAATCATTAAGGAAAACAGCGAGCGACTGAAAGTGATGGAGAGCTAGAATGGTTCAGCAGCCAGTGTGAAGCTCTGTTAGAGTGCATCTCTACATGGGGGTGGATTCATTCTGTGTCTCCCTTCCATGCCAGACACAAACACAGCGGGATTCACTCACTTTCATTCATTGTTATTTACCTGACGAGCACATTCCATGTGCTGGGCATGGTAGACCTGAGACGACTAATTTAGAAATGAATACTGGGCTAGGAGGCTGCAGTTCACAGGCAGGGGGAGTCCGAACACCTGTCCTTGCTACTGAGTTGCCCTATGGCTCAGAGCTTCTAACTCAGTGCATGGCTACATTTGCAGATATAGAGTGCTTTGAGTTAAACCAGCCTTTGTAGAGCGCAGTAGGGAAAGTGCTGCAATCTGTCTGCACTGACAGCTGCAAGTACACTGGCGTGGCCACATTAGCAGCTCTTGCAATTGCCACAGAGAGCAGTGCATTGTGGTAGCTATCCCAGCATGCAAGTGGCTGCAATGTTCTTTTCAAATGGAGGTGGGGTGGAGTGTGACAAGGGAGTGTGTTGTGTGCATGTGTGTTGGGGGGAGAAAGTGGATTTTGTGGGGGGCTGAGAGTGTGTCAGCATGCTGTCTTATAAGTTCAGACAGCAGAAGACCCCCCCCACTCCCTGCTGCCTCTGTCTCTCACACACAGCGCAGAAATGATTGATTTGTCTCAGCGCAGATAAGCATGCTGGCAGTCAGAAACAGAGCTTTCAAAGGGCATATCCACATTCCTGCAGCAATTACAAAACAATGACAAGAGTGGCCACTTGACTTAAGGGGATTATGGGACGTTTTCGGAGGCTGATCAGAGCACAGTAATGCAACACCTCATTCACACTGACACTCAAGCATTTCAGCCAATGCGCACCAAGCATTAATCTTCTCGCCGAGGTGGGGTACCAGGAGCATTCTAGTCCTGGAGTCAGAGCGCTCTACGTGCCTTGCCAGTGTGGACGGGTAGTGAGCTAGAGTGCCCGGGGCTGCTCTAATGCGCTCTCACTCGCAAGTGTAGCCAAACTCTCTGCGGCTGATCTTCAGAGGTCCTGAGCACTCAGAATGCCAGTGGAAGACAGTGGGGACTAGGGGTGCTAATCACTTCTGAAAAAAAATCAGGCCTTGACAGTCAAATCAACAAAAATGGGTGTCAATAATCAGCCTGCTTTTAGGTACCAGAAAGCTGATTTAGGCACTGATGTTGGGTGAAATTTTCCAGAGCATCTGAACAACTTAGGAGCACAAATCAAAGTGACTTTTAATAGGGCTTGTGAGCCTAAGTCACTAAGATGCTGTAGAAAATCCCTCCCATATTTAGATATTAGAACATGCATTTGGGGACCTAAATGCTTTTTGTTCTGTGTTTGTATGGCACCTCGCACAATGGGGGCCTGGCCCATGCTGGGGCTCCTAGGTACTATTGCAGTACAAACAACAGACAACAATTCTGACTGGAAATGAAAAGCTTCCCCCGATATCGGGGGTGTTCTCTTGCTGTGAAGAAGCTTCACATGAGAAAATCTGGAACAAAGCAAACTGCAGGGGAAAAAGGGGAAGCGTCTCAGGTCTTTGTCAATTCTTGCTCTCCTTCCAAATCTCAAGCACCCCTCCTGTTTTAATTAATAACTCTGTCACCTTTCCAGATTTCAGACAAAGGAGCAATGGAAAATGTATTTCAGTCATGCGAGTACCTGGGGAAATGAAACAATCTCTTTAATGTTTCAAACCCTAATTAGGAGGCTCTTGTACTTACTCCAAAGCTGTTCTCTGCTAGACCAGCAATTACCTCAGGAGGTCACTTTGAAGGTGAGCTAGAATAATATTTAAAATAAAGAATCATATAGATTGTTTGGAGCATCATAATGAATAAAATCCCAAACACTGACTAAGGAGAAGGTTTTCATGCAAGGTTGTTGCTTTGCTTCAGGCTGGCACGTTCTACCTGGCAGGGCAAAAGGGAGTCATTGCTACCAGCCACTATGAAGGCTACTTAATAAGAAGGTCAGGGAGGAATCTCAAGAGGGTTCTTATCTGCGATCAGCCCCAAGAGAAGAAGAAGGTGTCAATGCTAGTTCCTAGCAGAAGTATGAGAACTGATGATGCTGCTGCGTATTAGCTATCCATGTGCATATCTATGCATGTTTGATGTCACACGCTAGTGGTTGTGCCTATCATTGCTGCCAGCTAGAGGAGCTCTCTGGCTCAAACAGAAGAGGCCTATGATTGCGTAGCTGGAAGGCCCAGGATTCTAGCCTTACTCCCCACAAGTCTAGGTATGATTTATTTGGTCATTCGCCATATATACCGTATAGACTGCGACACAGCAGCTCTTTCATCTCTCCTCCTCACTCAGGCTTCTGCCACTCGCACATCCTTGTGACTTCCTGTTCAAAAAAGAAAAACCAACTTCAGTTGCACCGGGGATTGAAATGTGTGGTGGAAAGCTGGACAACATGGATTACATTTTTCATCACTGAAAAATGCTGATTTAGATTGATAAACATTTTACAAATTTGCCAAATTGTTTCAGTGGAGACAAATCCCTTCGCTCTCTCCCCCACCTCCAAGTCTTAAATGTTTCATTTTGGCATTTTCAAAACACAACATTTCAACTTTTCCAATTGAAATGACTTTGGATTTAGAATTTTTAAAACATTTTATTAAATAATGTAGTAAAAGGCTACAAAAACAAAACACCCCAACCTTGGGAAATGAAACATTTTGTTTCATGATCTGTTTTGTTTGACCTGAAACCAACTTTTCAATGCGGTGACGAAAATCTGAAAAAAATAGTTATTCAGACAATTTTACTCTGTCTGTAAGAGTCACTGAATCTTAATTGCAATATGCACTTGAGGACATTAGAGGGAGTGAGTCCAGGAAGAGTGGAAAGTAGTCCCATTTTGTCAATTTAAATTTTAAATCCAATTTAATTTGGCTGAATTAAATTCAGCCAAACTGCAAGAGGATACTAGGGGATAGATATTGCTGACTTCACACTGACTTGTGTGTGTGTCTTTGTGTGCGCGCACATGCTCAAGGATGGGTCCTTTATGGGGACTGAAGCCCAGGCCTATGGATCTAAAACCATGTGCATCTACTGCTTGAGTAAATGGAGCTACTAACTGGGGGAGGGAAAGAGTCAGTCATTAAAATCCTGTTTGAGGAAGCTTTGTGGAGGTAGCAAATGCCATTGTAGTATGTTTCTGACATATATACAATTAAGCTGTCACAGCCTGTCATGGTTATTACTTTTCTGTACAGTCAATTATGGTGATATTGCTTCCCCTAATTACATCAAAAATGAAAGTCAAGAGTTCAAGATTCTCAACTATGTCAGAAAGAATTCATGGAGACAAAAGAGTAATAAAAATCTAGGAAAGTTGCTCCAGGGAGCAATGTTCCCCATAACTCAGATATTTTGCAGAGAAAATGATAAAGATACCAATTTCCCAGTTATTCGGATCCTGTCTTGGAGGGAGCAGTTAAAACTTTAATGTTGTCTAACAGTCAATAGGACCATGCATCAAATGAGGGAGTGGGCTCTGGGAGCGACAGCAGCAATACCTATAACAGTGTTTTTGTAATAGGGTTAGAAATGGGACTGTGCCCCAGAGTTCCAGAACTGAATCCTCCCCCTACATTTGGATCCACAATGCTGAGTCAGGATAGATCTGTAGAGTTTTGGAAAAGGTGGTTTCGGTTTATAGGTTTATAGTTATAGTTGGGAATAGACTTTTTTTTCCCTGGGGGAGGGGGAAGAGGTTTTTTGTTAAATATTTTCTATAACGTTTTCTGGATTTGGATTTAAAGACCAAAACTGTAAAGTTTTTCATTTAAAAACAAACAAAAAAGGTTTTTGTTGCCAAAACAAAATTTTTTCTTTTGGTTTTTGACGATATTTTTTTTGCACAAGACAGAACCATTTGAAGCAGGCATGAAGACAAACTGAAGAGATGAACAGGTGCAAGTGTACGCTAGTTCTTATACATATGCTCCAGGGAGCTGTGCATTGTGGCATAGGTGCTACAATCTATAGAGCCTAGACTACTGTAGAGAGGATGGTATGGATGCATGGTGCATTGTGGCCATCTGAAAGGGCTTGCCTGGTTCCATCCTAGTAGTACAAATTGCAACAACATGGTATAAATACAAGATAAGAAGCTCACGGTGGCCACCAAGCAGGGCATTTTTAAAGCAAAACCCATCCGGGCATTTGCAGTTACAGTGAACTGCAGCTTGTCAAATGAATAGCAGCCCAGTTGCGTTCAGATTACAGCAAGTGAAATTTGCCCATAACATGGGATTAAGAATCTTTATGAATGCTCTTAGCATGATGTATGTACGTTCCAAACACTGATAACTGAGAGGGAAATTGAGGAACTTCAGAATGAGCAAGGAGGAGACAAACTGCAATGGTTTTTACATTTGTGTGTGAATTTGGTGCTCAGGAAGAGTAGAAGGTATAATGAATAGTACTCATGCCTTGACATAATACAAAAACCTATTTGGGTCAAGATCTCACAGCATTTTAAAAAGTCAGGTAAGTATTTCCTTTACAAAGATGGGGAGAGCATAAAGAGGTAAGGAACGCATTCTCGGTCACACAGCTAACCAGGGGCAGAGTGTGGACAGAGCCCAGTCATCTGATTCCCAGTGCTGTGCTCTAGCCACAAGATTACACTGCTTTCTCTTTGTTTTTAAACACAAGATCTGTGGCTGCTTCTTCCACACAGTGCTTCCGTTCTGACCTGCAGCCCCATCAGTACATTCAATTCACGGCATCTCGAGCAGAAAGTACCTCATGGGCTTGCTTTGCTATGAGAACCAAGATGAGACGTGCCGCACACACCAGAATTTGAATACAAGACTTGAGAGGCAAAAGTACAAGTCAACCAATCTGCTGAACGGCAATAGTCTAGAACAAGAAACTAACTAGGGAGCAAATATCAGAGAGCACCCAGCAGGGGTATGGCAACTAAAGGAGAAGCCATGTTATTGAGGAGAACATTACAAGGGGAGCTATTGGTTTGTCTGTCTTTTTCGGCCTCTTATTATTAGTGACTAGTGAATCTCAAAGGTCCGTATATCTGTCCAGATCTTGAAAAGAATAATCTATAAATTACTGAGGCTGAACTGTGCATTGCTCAGGAGACGTGTAGACCTACAGAGTCTGAGGGCCGGTCTACACTTAAATGTCAGGTCGACATAGCTACAGTGAATTTTTCACACCCGATCACTATAGTTAAGCTAACCTAACCCCTGTGTAGATGCAGCTAGGTTGACAGTAGAATTCTATTGCTGCTCGGAGAGGGAGATTAACTACATCAGTGGAAAAACTGCTTCAGTTGCTGTTGGAAGCATCTCCACTATGGTGCTACGGTGGAATAACTGCAGCACTGTATTTGTGCTGTTATAGTGTCCGTAATATAGACATGGCCTGAACATATTGATGAAGGCTTTTATTGGAGAAGTTCCTGCTGGCCCTTTAACTGGGCTTAAAGAGCAGATCAGGGACAATCTTGGTGCTCTACAGTATTTTTAAACAGAGCTGCGTGACAACAGGAAAAAGTAATCGTATAAATGTTGGCTTGACTTTTGAAATGGATTTCTTGCAGCCATATTTCCTCCCCTTTATATCTGCTTTCCTCACACACTTGTGTGATTGAGCATTATCTGATCGTTCACAGAAAGCAAGTTTCAAAGTCATGCTCATAGGCAACAGAAAAACATGTTTTAAATCTGAATGCATGAATAGTCACACCAGAAGGAGTTACATACTCTTCCAATCAGGGGACCGAAACAATGACTTGACAGACCAATCACAACCAATCAACACAAATATCAAGTGCTTGCAGAGAAATATTTGTGAAAAAGCCACAGGATTGGCAAAAAAGATGCATAAATTCAAGAAAGAGAGACTAGCTTTAAGGAATAAATCCTTCATTGCAAATTATTCACTCAGCCATAGGTGTTAAATCCCCAGTCTTGGGTAATGACAGAAAGTCTCCAGCCATCTTAATAGTGGTGGGGTTATGGAAAAGGGACACAGGAGATTGAAGATGGAACTTCACCCACACCCAGAGTAGACTGATGCTGGAACAGAGAGGGCTAGGGAAGTTTTGGTGCACATTAGCAGGGTCCAGAGGGTGGGGTGGGGACTAAAAAAAAGGCGCCCCTGAGCAAGATAAATTTGGTTTTATTAGGTCAATGGGAGCACTGTCTGCTGTTGGCATAGAGCAGCTACATGAGCAATCTTATAGCGGCACAGCTGTAAGCTTGCTAGTGTAGACATGGCCTTAGTGTAAATCTACAGCATGCCATCCATACCAGCTTGCCTTAAAGTAAGTGTACGTGTAGACACATCCTTTGTTAAGTCCTGTGGCTTTGCCAATAAGTCACTTTTCACTTAACCATGGTTGACCATCTCACCACTATGGCTGACCCCAATCTAGAAAACCACCGTTGCCACAGTCCAGTGGGTTGGTTCAGATAAGGGCACAGACATTCAAAGGCATGTCTGAACTTTCTGGGGCTGTTCCCCCACAAACATGGGTTGAGTTAAGCCAGGGCAAAACCCTGTCAGGACAGCCTTATTTTGATTTAGGATAACAAATCCCTAGTTCTGGTGCAGTGCTTTTCGCTGGTAGATTTCCAAGGGCTTTTCGGGGGAGGTATCGTTAGCCTCATCATTCAGAGGTGAAGTAACTTGCCCACCAGGCCAGAGGCAGAACCAGGAATAGAAGCCAGATCTCAGGTCTCCTGAGTAGCAGCCCAGTGTTCTATCCATTAGCTCAGACCGCCTCCCCATTTTAAAGCTAAACTGATGTCACTGTTCCTAATTGTTTTAAACCAAACCAAAATAAACCAAATTCAAAGTTTAATAAGTGTTCACACAGCCTTTTCACAGGGTTTAAAAAAAAAATCACACCTTGAGTTAAACTGGTACAGCTGTGTGTGTAGACAAGCCCTCCAAAACTGGGTTCATAATCTAATATGAATTAATCTCCATTCCTTCCTGTTTCCAGGCATGCTGGAAACATGATCTGATCTGTGTCCCCACCTACTAGCACTTCTGATAGGAATCATGAGCACTGAGGCACATGAATATTATTGACTTATGTAACTGTCCCTCACATGCTTCAGTGAGTTTTATAAAACTACAAGCTCTGCATATACTTATATGGCCTGATTTTCAGAGGTGCTGGGCATCTGCAGCTCCCATTTTGTTCAGCTGAATAGTCAGTGCTCAGCACTTCACAAAACATGCCTCTGGGGTGGGAAGTAGAGAACCTGCCAATTCTGTTTTTCCTAACACAGGAATGGAGGGTACAGGGCAGGGAAAGGTGACTTTAGGCACCTTTAAGCCTTTCCAATATTCTTGATTTAGTCAGTCACCTGCCCTGTTCCCACAGCAAGTTACAGCAGCCTCAAGGCTGCTCTACTGTACACTCGCTGTGACAGTGCCCCTCCCCCCATAGCCCTTGTAGCAGTCAAGAATAGCCGGAATGCAGCAAGGTCCAGTTGCAACATGTCTTGCTGCTGGCTGCAAGGGAGCCATAGCATAAAACTGTTCTGTTAAGGTTATGGTTATGCCAGAGGTATTCCTGAGGCTGGTCTTGCCTCCTTAATGGCCCCTTCATTTGACCAAAGTGGTCTAAAAGCATTTGAGGGGAATAAAAGAATCAGTCTTAGTAAGGGCCTGATCCAGTTCTCACTGAGGTCTATGGATCGTGCCTTAAGAGAAGGCGAATACCCCATTCAATCAATGCAGCAGAGGGACTAATTACCCCAATGGAAATTCATTTATTAAAGGATATTGAAATTTTGGGTTCCCCAGAAGCTTTTACTGAAAATTTGGCAAAAGTGTTTCATCTAAACCAGTTCTCCTTTCCTGGCATTTAATCTCTCTCAACAGCATTGCAATTCATTCGAGGTCAGCATTACAATTCTTTATACCCTTTATTCACCACCGCCAGGATACCGCTTTTTAAAAAACACAACTAATTAAACAAAGTCTGCCTCTATCTTTGTTTTGCTTTCAGTTTGTTCGGATACTCCTCATAGCTACTCCTGACTTGGGCGTGCCACGGCAGTTCCCTTGTAAACATCCCTGAAATAAGCCCTGGATTACAGCTGGAGTCATATTTGTTTGGCATGAGATCAGTTTACAGGAAACCACGGCCTGCCATGCAGGGAATGTTTCCACCTTTGTTAGTTTTTGGGCCGCAGGGCCTCTTGACAGTGCCAAGAGCTGAAAGCTATTAATAAGGAAGTGGGAGGGGACACTCGCCACATTTAACCCTTGCCATGGAGCCATGGTAATGACTTCATAGTTACAGCTCCTGTGCTTCACACATCAGTATTCATAAATTTGCTATAAAAATAAAATCAGGAAATGCTGATAAAAACCTTTGGTAAGTTATAGTTAGGGGTGTAAACACATATCTGTTAAAACGCTATTGAAACACTGTAGTGACACCTTCTTGCAAAGTGGTAGCTGCTGTCTGGGGGCTTGCAAATCCATTTTTGCACTGGAGAAGTGATCAAGGACATGGAGTCTGAGTGTCTTCCCAGCTGAACTTGTTTATTTTACACTATATGCCACCAATGTTTGAATAGAGAGGGACACAAAGAGCAAACAGGCAATCCTTTCTTTTTGGAATCTCAGCCAAGGCTCCATTCCCAGGGTGCAACTCTGCCTCAAGAACTGACTAGTTAGAGAGATTAAGGCAGAGAGCAAACTCCTTTGATGTATTAGTATTAGAATTGGAAAAGGTGCGGAGAAGGGCAACAAAAATGATTAGGGGTATGGAACAGCTTCTGTATGAGGAGAGATTAAAAAGACAGGGAGCATTCAGTTTAGGAGAGAGATGACTCAGGGGGGAAATGATAGCGGTCTATAATAAAATCTCCTGGGGTCGAGAGAGTGAACCAGGAGATTCACCTCTTCACATAAATGCAAGAACCAGGGCTCACCCAATGAAATTAAGAGGCAGCAGGTTTAACACACAAAGGAGGAAGTACTTCTTCACACAACGCACAGTCAACCTGTGGAACTCATTGCCAGGGGAAGGCCAAAAGTGTAACTGGATTTAAAAATGAATTGGATAAGTTCCTGGAGGATGGGTCCATCAATGGCTGTTAGCCAAGATGGTCAGAGACCCAACCTGGTGCTCCGAGTGTCCCTAAACCTCTGACTGCCAGAAGCTGGAACTGGACAACAGGAGATGGATCACTCAATTTTCCTGTTCTGTTCATTCCCTCTGAAGCATCTGCTACCAGCTACTGTCAGAAGATAGGATATTCGGCTAGATGGCCCCTTGGTCTGACCCAGTACGTCCTCTCTTATGGTGCTTGCCATTGCTCCCCTGAAATAAAACTGCATCACAAAACTAAACAGTCCAAAAAACTGTACAGCACCTACGCATTTAGACAGAGAATGTGGGGGACTGTGTCACTGTGCACCTGTTGACTCTCCCCATAACTGAAGTTACTAAGAGAAGTCCTGACCCTGCAGACATGTGACCGTGTTCACTTATGCACTTGAGGAGTCCTATTGGATACATTCACTTTAAGGCCACTTTGCACTTACCAGAGATTTATAAGAGACTTGTACTGTAAGTGAGCCTCGGGCCCAAGGCTTTAAGCAGGGGCTCTGCTTTTGAGTTACTATTGAACCTGCAAAAATGGCAACACAAACATTTAACTACCAGGTCAGCACAATAGAAGTTTAAAGAACAACCCAACTTTGCAAACTGCATCAGGTGTCACCTTAAACTTTCATCTGGGAGCAAAAATGACCTTGTGGGGTGGGGGGAGCGGGGGAGGTCATTCTCCTCATGTAATTTTGAATGGAAATCAAATAAAATAAAATAAAAAAAAGTTCAGGATTTGGACAAGTAACAACCCAAATAATATTTGAAGCCCCTGCCCTTCTCAATAGCAGAACCTATATTCCTCCACCACTCAAAGACCATTTTAATCACTCTCTCTCCAACACCTCTTGATGCTCTATAAAAATAAAAATCTTTCTTTCTGTTGTTGATAATTACTTGGGTTCCCCCCCAGTTGGGGTATAATTTAGTTTGTTTTAAACACAACCCAGCTAACATTCAACTGGAAAGGAAACCTACAAATGTGAGGTTAAGGAGAAAAGAGGAGAAATTAATGGAAATACAATAGTAAAACATAAAGTGACAATAGGACTGATCCTGATGCTCTCTTGGGTTTAAAGGCTGTGGTCAAGATATCTCTACACGCCAATGATCGCCAGCTGTTGGAATGGCCCCTTGGTGTCAGAGGCAGCTGGGCTTACATCTGAGCAGTCCTGAAGCTGCTCTAACTTACATTCCAGAATAGGAGCAGCACGTAGGTAGCTTAAAGCCAATGTTATCCCTATTCTGGTCTTGCACTGAGCCCAGGTTGGCCTCACCAGTGACATTGAGGACCCAATCTTGCAAAAGTCTCATTTCAGAAAAGCGAATGGGACTTCAGCACCTGACGTTAAGCATGTGCTGAAGTGCACTGCTGAATAGGGATGGAATAAGGCACACGTTTCTATGTTTTCCTGGCTCAGAATTCAAATGCTGAACTCTCAAAAGTTCTCTTGAAGCCAGCTGGAGGTGAAGAGATCAGCCTCTAGCAGGACTGAGCGGTAAGTGGCCATAACCTAAGATTAAGGAATGTTACATTCATAACAACCATCTGGGGCCCAATCCTACTCTTCACATTTTGGCAAGACTTCCATTAACTTCAAGGAGATTTTTTCCTTTGTAAAGAAAGCAGGATTGTGTCTTTGATATGCTCATGGATCATTAATGAACAGGAAGTAGGAACACAGGAACTGCCATACTGAATTAGACCAGGGGTCCATTTTGTTCATCATCCTGTCTCCAGCAATGGCTAGCCCCAGCTGCTTCATATAACATATCTAAGCATAACCAGGGCAACATCCACTGTACCACATCGAACCACAGTGCCAGACTGATTCTACCTCTACATTCACATTTATAAGCATGAACAGTTTCAAAGAAGTTAGGGAGCAAAACCTGGCTGGGGCGGACGGTTTTTGGTTCAAACACCATGCTACTACCATGTTCAAAGTTCCTTCCCAAGTCTCTCTCACACAAGGAAGTTTCAAGTTAAGTTTTTCAGAGGAAAAATATTCTGCTCAAAATAGCATGTTTTCACATTAACTGTCAGAGGAAATGGGATGTAGTAGAGTGTGACACCATTGTGCAATGAATACCAATTCCACTTGAATAACAATAATAAAAAAATCCAAACAAGAAGAGGGCTTTGTCACTTGTTATAGTTATATGCCCTTTTGTTTTTACAGATATGCAGTTCACGGGAAATTAGATGATTAGTTCCTCAACGCATCTGTCAAGGAGACACAGAAACTGGCTTTCTACAACCAAATTCGAATGAGGAGAAACGTAAGAAGTGGCCTGGAGTATGGCTAAGTCTTTTTTCTGGATTTATCATAAGCAGCCTCCCCAGCACATTAATTAGCTGAGATACATGGATGAAAAGGAAATTCAGTTGTAGCTTATAGACCCATGGCAATTCTGAAGATATTTTTTCTACTGTTTTAGTAGTGTGTGAAGGAGGTATCACCTTGCACCTTCACAGCACCTTCTTTTGCTAACAGCTGTGCAGTTTAGCCCTTTACATCTGCAAGCTCTATACACCTAGCCACGATATTTTACAGTGATTAGTTCTTCCGTTTTTGGGTACCCACCTTGGGATACCTTACAAGGACTGATTTTTCAGACAGGTGGGTGCTCACTGTTGTCTGCAAATCAGCAGTGGGTCTAGTAATATGCTTCAAGTTAGGCACATTCTTAGGAGCCTAGGTGAGGAAGATAGTCTTATGGTTAAGGCACTGGACTGGGATTCAGGAGATCTGAGCTCAGTTTTTGCCTCTGCCACAGATTTGCATGTCCTTGGACAAGTCACTTGGTCTCTTTATAAAAGGGGGACTAATAAGTGAAGGGCAGGAGATAGAATCCAACTAGACAATGCTCCCTAAGCTCTTCAGCATAATGACTGTCTCATACAGTGTATTTGTATAGTAACTAGCACAACAGGGCTCTGACCTCACTGGGACAATTAGATGCTAGGGTACTGCAAATAATAAAACTTCACTATAATGATGAGTGCCAGCTTAGAGGGCCTCATGACATGGGCATTGTATGCTTCCTGGCATGGAGCACAAAGGGATTTTTAATAAAGGAGAAAGACTGAGCTCTAGCTGAAAGGAAGATTACTCATTTGTTCCAATACCTCTTCTGTTAAATGCCCCACCCGTACCATTAGAGGGGCTAAATGCTGCTGGCTTTTGCTCACTATGTGGCCAGTGCTACTCCAAACTCCTCCTTTCAGTGCTGGCAGATGATGATGGTGAGGTAGCATGGAGTGGAGCAAGCACTTAATAAAAGCAAAGCCTGCACAGCCCCTGGCACAACTGAAATTCTGGGTGTGCTCAGCAGGCCATGCGGAAGCCAGCTAGGCAGCCAGCCAGCCAAAGGTAGACATCACAAGTGGAAATGAGAGAGCCTGGGCATGAACAGACAAGTGAGCTTTGTGGAGTTATAGTCGGTGTTAATACTACTCAAGCATCAGCTGCCTGTTCTAACTAGTACATGGCAGCTCTTTGCAGAATAGGCACTCTCTGGGCAGCAGGAGTTACAGAACCACCAGAGAGCACCAGCACACAGAGAGGCATATGTTACCCAACACTGATCTGAGAAGCGAAACTATTGTTTGAACACGATCGCTTAATGGTGTCATCTTTTTTCCTCCATGGGTGTCTTCATTCAACACCTGGCTTTCTTCTCTCTCGTAGTGCTGGCAAAGTGACCTGGAATGCAGACAGACAGCTGTCTTTATCCACAGAACAGGTCCGCACAGGAAGTGGGCATCCAGGCTTGCCCTGGGATGTGGTACCTTTTGGTGAGACAGGGTACTTTAGTTCCTACAATCAGTTCCTAGGCTCACTGCCTAGCTTGCCAAAAAGGATGCCAAGTGTGATGGTACATATGTGGGGTCCTGCGCACTAGGGAAAGACCTGAGCCCACCCAGTTCATTATGAGCATCACCAAACAGATGTCAGACAGCAAAGCTTTTGGTCAGTACCAACCTGGGCTGAATTCACACCAACACCCTAGATGCAATATGTTCCATATCTTATTACCAATCACACGAGGCCCTAAGTCCCTCTTCTTGCCACCTTCATGTGAAATGCATTCTGTGCACATGCTTCTGGTGCCGCACATGCGTATTTTAAATAGATCAGCTGGTACCTGCTCTGAATGGCTTCACAGCGGAAACACTTACCCTGATATAGCTGCTCTTGTGATCCAAAGCACAGGCTCACACACTGTAGTAACCCTACATGCTCTCTCCCAGCCTTGCTCTCCAAATGCTCCAGAGCTTCTAGACAATGCCTCACCCCTACCTGAGGGAGTCTCCCCATCACTCTCTCCCAGTTCCTCATTCTCCTCTTTAGTCCATTTGAGAGAGAAGGCAGAATGTTTCTGAGGCACTCGGGATTGGCACTGATTCTACAAGGTACCTACTGGCTCGGTGCTAGTATGTGGCTTTCCTTCTCACGGGAACTGACAAAGTTACACAGCACGATCCATATTCCTTGAACTCTCGCTGCAATAAATGTATTTACCCCCCACTCCCTCCTGTTAACAGGCTGACTAAGGCCCCAGCATTTACTTTGAAAGGGCAGCTCCCCAGACCAATGGCTTCCCTCAGACTCCACAGAAAACCAACTCATCTGCATTGTTCCATTCATCAGTTGCAGCCCCGATAGAATCTTTGTCAGAACCTGCAAAGCCAGATGAGTCAATGCAGCCAGAGCACTGCACACCACACGTAATGTTCACGGGGAGGCTCTGGCAGCTTCTGAGGAGCACCTTGACTAGGTGCAGAGCAGCTATCCTTCTGTGTAGTGAAACTGTAACACTTAGGAATAAAAATGGTTGTTCATAGCCTCTCCTCCTGATCCAGTCATTTCGCGCCACTCAGGATGCTCTCAGCATCAAGAAGCATAACCAGCTCCTATACCAACTGTCCCTGCACCCTAAGGCCTAAGGGGTATGAGAGGGCAGGGTGGAGCATGCTTGTGCTATACTGACTCAAAACTGGCATAGTAATCATCTGCAGGAGTCTCTAAACTGCTCTTAATTCTGCACATAGGGTGATGCTTGGACAGATGCCTCACCAGAATCAGGGAGGTGTAACATGTTACATGTTCCTCCCACCCCCTCGAGCCAAGCACATGCTAATGCAGGAGAGAATCTGGGCCAGTACATTTGTGTTAACAGCCTTCTGTGTTTATGTTGCCCCTAAACAGTATGGTTTGGAAAGCATTTGGTACTTCCCCACTTATATGTCTGTGTAGTTTAAGTAGGCGTGTATTAGGGAGTGTTCTTCATAGCTTGAGAGAGGAAGAAACGCAGCGGAAACTCAGCAAGAGCACATCAAAGAGAATTGGAAGTGATTGTTCCAGGCCTAATCAGAAGCACCTGCTAAGAAGATTTAGGAGCTACAAAGCATCCTGGGCAGGAAGGATGTTAGAACTGAAGGATGCTGGCCACAGAATCAATGGGAATATGCTTGAGACTGCCCTGAGAGCCACAACATGCCACAGCACTGTTAAAGAATTCAGAGAATTTTAATGTGGAACGACAAAGGAGTATTCTTATTTCACGTTTACGGTGCTACATTTCTGGTGTGAATATTTGTTTTTAATCAAGGAGGGGGGTATGCTGCCAGAAGATAACTCCTGAAGCTGCAGTAACAGATACGGATTATAGACCAACAAAGACCAACACCTCTTGTGTTAACCTGGGCAATCACCTTACACCTTGGCATCATCCTTACATTACATCCTGTTGAATTATATCCCTTCAGAACTACAAATGCCTTAGTGTAATTAGTATTGGGAACAACTGGCATTTCATATCCAGTGACACAGTACAGGGAATCCAGAATAGACATAGCTAACTTATTGTCCTGTAAATGTCATCTTCCAAGTACAAATGCCAAAAGGTATATAAATAATGGACATGCATAGGCTGGCCCTGATTCTCCTCTCACTACTCCAGTGTAAACCTAGAGTAATGACCCCCAAGACCAATGGAGTTAGAACAGTGTAAGAGAAGAGAGAATCTGATCCACTAACTAAAATGAGCGGCTCCTATGATATGAAAAAGATTAGGGGCCTAGTTCATTGTTGCCATGCACCTGGGGTAGTCACTAAGGCTTGGTCTACACTACGGGTTTAAACCGATTTTAGCAGCGTTAAACCGATTTAACGCTGTACTTGTCCACATTACGAGGCCCTTTATATCGATATAAAGGGCTCTTTAAATTGGTTTCTGTACTCCTTCCTGACGAGAGGAGTAGTGCTAAAATCAGTATTACCATATCGGATTAGGGTTAGTGTGGCCGCAAATCAGATGTTATTGGCCTCCGGGCGATATCCCACAGTGCAGCACTGTGACCGCTCTGGACAGCAATCTGAACTCGGATGCACTGGCCAGGATATACAGGAAAAGCCTCGCAAACTTTGAATTTCATTTCCTGTTTGGCCAGCGTGGAGCTCTGTTCAGCACAGGTAGCAATGAAGTCTCCTGAGAATCGAAAAAGAACCCAGCATGGACCGCATGGGGGGTACTGGATCTGGTCTACACTACGCGTTAAACCGATTTTAGCAAAGTTAACCATTTAACGCTGTACCTGCCCACCACTGCCCCACCCTTGTCCGTGGATTCACGAGTGGGGTTGTAATCTCAACCATGGCTAGGATTCTGCGGAGGGGAAGATGAGGAGAGAGGAGGGGAGGAAAGAGACGAGACCTTGCAGCGAGCACCACAGCACTCCGTTAGCCCCACACAGCCAGGAGCTTTTTGTGACCCAGATGGAACTACCCCCCAAGCCAGCAGCCAGACAGCGAAGCCATGGAAACGACCTCTGGTGAGTGTATCTTTGTAATACAAAACATGGTTTTAAAAGCAAGCGTTTTTAATGATTGATTTGCCATGAGGGCTTGGATGCCTTTGCGGCCAAGTAAAGTTACTGGAAAAGTTTGTTAACATTTTCTGGGATGGAATGGAAATCTCCAGGGATCTCATGAGCTCTCCGGAGGTACTCAAAAGCCTTTGCAGAAGGTTTCTGGGCAAGGCAGCCTTGTTCCGTCCACCATGGTAGGACACTTTACCACGCCATGCATGTAGCAAGTAATTGGGTATCATTGCATGACGAAGCATGCTGTGTATGGTCCCGGTATTGTTGGCATTCAAAACATTCGTTCGTTATCTCGCTCTGTTATCCTCAGCAGAGTGATATCGTTCATGGTAACGGTTTGAAATTCAGGAATTTAATTAAGGGACAGAATTGGCCATTTTCTACTGGCTGTTGCTTAAAAGAAATCCTTCCTTGCATGTAGCCAAGCAGGGAGGGGAGGAAGGATAGCACTGAGCTTTTGTGTTTGGCTAGCAGGAATCTTGCCAGCTACCAGCCACGCGGTGGGGGAGGGGAAGCGGGGTGATTAGCAGTGATCTTCCATGATACCAGCCATGCGTAACGGAGGGGTAAAGCAATCATCCTGAGAATTGGATGGGAGGGTTGGCTTCTGCTGCTGCATGTAATAGAAAGAAGCATCAGAGGGCACTGTGTATATATGAAGGCTGGAAAGCTGAAAGACAATGGCCATACTGGTCTGCAGCTGATGATTCTGATGCCTGGACCTGCGTCTGTGAGATCTGTAACACCAGAGCCGCAGTCCTCTATATTAAGATGACAAAATAGACCTTGTAGTGAAATCACATGTGCTATGTAATCTCTCCTCTTACACGCACCTAGGGGAGGCGAGTGGGCTTTCTGGACCTGAGAGAGCCCTAGGAGCATGTGCAGTGACCGTGTGGCAGAGCGAGTGTGCCGTGGGTGGGGGGTGAGGGGGGAGAGGAGGGGTCCCTCCTGGAGCTTCCTTTTGCCAGTAAGGAGGGGAGAGTCCTCTCTGGCCCTAGCCCTGGGCAGCCTGTCTGCATTCCAAGTTCCTTATCCCCAGCCCTGCCCACCCAGAGCCTGTGCCCCAGCACCCTAACCCTGAGCACCTCTGCTGCAGTGTGAACCTCTCATCCCCAGTCCATCCCAGACCCTCACTTGAGGGGAAAAACATGCAACTTAAATTTGGTGGTCAGTTGAGATCATTGTGTTTAGCACAATACTTGATTATTTACACCCTTTATAGTATAAGAGGTGTTACAAAGTGGGATGTTCTTAAGGTTTCTCCGACTACGGTGTGGGTGCCTCAGTTTCCCTATGCATTTCTCAAGGATCTAGAGGTGGGATAAGGGTGTGTGATTGTTGTAGGAGCCCTAGAGTGCCAGTGTGATGCATCTGCACAGAGAATGCCGAAACCCTGTCTCCGGGCAACTGATGGCCGGATCGCTCTCCGCAAGGTGCAACTGAAGGTGTTTTGGAGGAGAACAAAGAGATCAGGTGGTCCCTAATGCCTGGAAAGAGACAAAGGCCAGAGGAGAGAGTCAGTGCCTGTTTGGACTTCCGAAGTGCATGGTGTGGAAGAGGATGCTGGGATGCTTTTGAACTACTCCATACAAGCCAGTCAGGACTCTAGGGGAGCCTCCTCTTTCTGAGCACACCGTCTCCAGAGCAGACACTACACCTTCCTCCTGGTCGACCTCAGAGCATTCAGCATGCCTTCCACACTATGCGCTTTTTCCGCAGCGTGTGCGCCCAGGCAGGTCCTGGGGCAACCAGAGGTCCCTGCACCCCAACTCAGCCAGCCAATAAACAGAAGGTTTATTAGACGACAGGATCACAGTCTATAAACAAAGCTTGTAGGTACAGAAACAGGACCCTCAGTCAGGTCCATCTTGGAGGGGGGCCTAGACCCAAGTTCTGGGCTCTCCCCATTTCCCAGCCAGCTCCAAACTGACACTCTCTCCTCTAGCCTTTGTGTCTCTTCTGGATCTCTTCTGATCTCTTTGTCCCCAGCACTTCATTGGCACCTTGCAGGGGAACAGAGGCACCCACAGAGTATTCAGAGAAAACATAAGAACATTCCCACTTTTCACACAGTGCAACAAAATATAATACCGTATATTGAGCAGGCAAGTGCTGCTTCTGACTTTCATTTTAATTGACCCTTGTAATCTTGTGGTGCCGATGCATTGTAGCTTCATTTTATACCGGCTTTACAGGCGACAGCGGAGCAGGCGGGGGGGCGGGTACCACCAAAAATTATACAATCCTGCCGCCTATGCTAACCTGTGAGTGTGACTCTTTCCCCTGGCGTGAGGGCTGTCAGGGCTGTGTTAGGTGAGGTGCTGTCGGCGGAGGTGAGGCTGGCTGCCTACCTGCTGAGGAATGACAGTGAAAGTAACTCACTTCCTTGCAGGCAGCCAGGATTGCAGTGTCACATACGGCTGGGCTGGGACAGCCAGATAGCATGTGTGAAAACAAAGACAGGGGTTGGGGTAGGGTGAGCAGATGTCTACTTTTACAGGGACAGTCCCAATTTTTGGGTCTTTTTCTTATATAGGCTCTATTGCCCCCACCTCCCGTCCTGATTTTCACACTTGCTGTCTGGTCACCCTAGGTGGGAGTAATTGGTGCCTATATAAGACAAAGCCCCAAATATTGAGACTGGCCCTATAAAATCAGGACATCTGGATCTGGTCACTCTAGCTGGGGCGCGTCTCTCCTCCGAGCTCGCGAGTGATCCATCTCATCCGGGGGGAGCTGCACAGGGCAGGATGAGCTGCTGTTGCTCCATGGGTTGCCCCATCCCTGAGATCAGGTGCTGTGCTAACTTCACCATGGTCTTGTTGAGCTGGCGCTGGTGGTGCCTATCGGCATGTGATCGGACCTGAGGGTTGCTGCTGCTGTTGCCACTCTGCACCCCAAGACGTGCAGTTTCCACCTATCTCTCTTTCTACTGCAGCTGTTGAACCAGCAGGTGGGCGGGGAGCCAAGCATGAAAGCAGTACTGTGTTTGCCATTTTGATTGTCATGAGCAAATTTGTTTGCCGAAAATGCTTGCTAGAATCCTGAATTCAATTTCAGTATTTTTTTTTTTAAAAAAATCACTATCTTAGCCAAAAACAGAAAATTAAGTGTTGTTGACAATTATTTTTGACAAGTTTGGTGTGGGGAAGGAAGAGGACCGTTTTCATCAGAGAAACAAAAATGTTGACTGACTTCCTATAGCCCTGTTACTGCTAAATAGAGCCCTCCAACAACTGTAAATGTTCATCTCCTTACTAGTGTATAGAGCAGGGGTCAGAACCTATGGCACATGTGCCAAAGGTGGCACGGAGCTGATTTTTGATGACACGCAGGGGTGGGCTGAATGGCTCAGCCCACCGCTGCTCTGGATCCCGGCTGCTGCCCCATTGCCACTCGGGGTCCAGCTGCGAGCCCCACTCAGCACCCGCTGCTGTGCCTGGAGACCCCCAGGACCCAGGCTGGCAGCAGGCTGAGCAGACCGGTGGCTCAGACCCCAGCTGGCCACTCAACGCTTGTTGGCATGGGGTTCCATTCACCAGTTGGCACGGGCTGAGAGGGACTAAATTCAACGAAATAGGAAAGCAAGAGCAACTAATGACAAAGTGCAAGAACCTAGAGCAGTGGTCCCAACCTTTTCTCTGTGTGGGCGCCAGACGCAGGACCGTGGTGGCGGACGAGCATCCACCGAAATGCTGCTGAAATTCAGCGGCAAGTGTGTCATTTAGAGGCGTTGGCACCAAAATGCCACAACTTTCGGCGACATTCGGCAGATGCTTCGTCCTCCGGCCAGTATGCGGGTGCACTGAGAAGACCCCTTGTGGGCGCCATGCGCCCGCGGGCACCACGTGTGGACCCTGACCTAGAGAGCTCTCTTGAAGCATGGGTGATTTGATTTAAGGACTTGAACTGTACGAAGAATTGAGTTGTTGCCACATGCAAAATCAATGATGACATTGTACAGTTTATTTCATACCAGCAAACTTGCCACTCATATTTCTACTGACAATTCCTGTAACAGTAGCATCAGGAGAATGTAGTTTCTTCAAAACTAAGCTCATTATTAAACTATCTCCACTCTACAATGAGTCAGGAACACTCCACTGGTCTTGCTATTCTTACAATCGAATAAGACATCACTTTGTCTTTTGTCATACGATGACATTATTACTGATTTTGCAGTCAAAAAAGCCAGAAAGATTGCTTTTAATTAAAAACTAATACTTGTTTCAATACCTCTTCATATACATTCCAATAAAATGTTGACAAATTTAAAAAAAATTATATTTATTTGCATCATTCTGTCAAATCAGATTTTTTTCTGTAGTGCTACTTTTTAGTGCTAGTTCATCCAGCATTACAGTTGCTTAATTAAGTTAAACTGGTTTTAGTAACATGCTGTGGCAAGTTTCCAGTACTGTAGCTTATGTTGTGTTGCTAAGAGCAAAACAGGCACAGGGGCACCAGTTTATAATCCGCCTCTGGGCACATAAATCCTAAGGATGGCCCTGAACCACCCTCACCACTCACATGTTCCAATATCTTCTCACCCAGACGTGTAAACGCGGGTGCTGGGGAAGGCTTCGATGCACCTGCCCACTCCACTCCGTGGACAGTCCAACCAAAAGGCTGTCATTACATTGAAATGTGTTTAAGGCCTTTTCCTTCCCTCTATCCTCTTCCCAAACTACACCCGGGATACTTTGTCAGTTCTCTGCCTTTTTATATTACTTTTTAATAATGAATACATGGGAGGGGGAGGGGGGAGGAGGTTTTTTAAAACCGGATAGTGATTTATTTCCTATTAAGCAAGCTGTAATCAAGGGGGGAGGGTGGGTTGCTTAAACAGAGGAAGGAGTCAAATAAAAGGGGGGGGGTTCATGAAGGGAAACAAACAGCATTCACACTGTACCCTGGCCCGTTGATGAAACTCATTTTTTCAAGCTTTCTGCTATGTGCACCGGCTTCGCCTGGGTGCTCTCTCCTAATCGCCCTTGTGTCTGGCTGGCTATAATTAGCGGCCAGGGGTGAGTTTGCTCAGCCTCCCACCCCGCCATAAAAGGTCTCCCCTTTACTCTTCAGGAGATTTGGATAGCACACAGCAAGCGCAATAACAAAGGGGGACATTGGTTTGGCTGAGGCTGAGCAAGTCTAGAATGTGCTCGCCAGCGTTCCTTTTAAATTGGCCAAATTGCACATTCTACCACCATCCTGCACTTGCTCAGCCTGTAGTTGAACAGCTCCTGACCACTGTCTAGGCTGCCTGTGTATGGCTTCATGAGCCATGGCATCCCCAACTGTTATTTTCTGGTCTGGGAAGTAATTCCCTTGCTGCAGCAGTTTAAACAGAGCAGTGCTTCTGAAGACGCGAGCATCATGAACCCTTCCTGGCCATCCCGCGTGGATGTTGGTGAAACATCCCTTGTGATCCACCAGTGCTTGCGGCACCATTGAAAAGTACCCCTTGCAGTTTATGTACTGGTGCCCTTATGCATGCGAAAGTTTTGCAGCCACTGGGAATCGTCCCACACCTGCAAAACTATGCGGTCCCACCAGTCTGTGCTTGTTTCCCGGACCCAAAATCGGCGTTCAATGGCTAGAACCTGCCCCATTACCAGCAGGATCTCCAAAGCGCAGGGGCCTACGGTTTGAGATAATTCTGTGTCCATGTCCTCATCACTCTCGTCGCCACGCTGCCATAGCCACCGCCTCCTCCTCGCCTGGCTTTGCAGGTCCCGGTTCAGCACAGACTGCACGAGAATGCACGAGGTGTTTACAATGTCCAGAATTGCGGTCTTGATCTGAGCAGGGTCCATGCTTGCTGTGCTATGGCTTTTGCACAGTTCACCCAGGAAAAAAGGCACAAAATGGTTGTCTGCTGCTTTCACGAAGGGAGGGGTGAGGCTGTACCCAGAACCACCCGCGACAATGATTTTTGCCCCATCAGGCACTGGGCTCTCAACTCTGAATTCCAAGGGGCGGGGGAGACTGCGGGAAGTATGGGATAGCTACGGGATAGCTACCCACAGTGCAACGCTCCGGAAATCGACGCTAGCCTCGGACCATGGATGCACACCGCAGAATTAATGTGTTTAGTGTGGCTGTGTGCACTCGACTTTATACAATGTTTTACAAAACCGGTTTATGTAAAATCGGAATCATCCCGTAGTGTAGACGTACCCATACACTTGTGCAAAGCAAGTATACAATGCTACCCAATCAAACTGGCAGAGGTTTGTATGGGTATAAATGAGGATGCCAGGAGCAGGGCAATGGTGAATTAGACTAGTAGTAGTAACGGAGCAGAACAAAGCGTGAAACATAGGAACTGCCAGATTGAATCAGATCAGATGTCCATAGCCCAGCATCCTGTCCCTGAACTGCTCTCATTGCACAAGCAGTACATATCAGCATCACCTGACAGTACCCCATTTGTTTTCAAATACGAGGGTTAGACTGCCCCAGTCAGCCAGCAGCACAACCCTCTCCCTCTCAAAAAACCCCACAACCACCCTTTTAGCAGATAATCAAAAAAAGATCAGAACAATCAAGACTGTTTTGCTGAAGATGTAGCAATCAATCAGTGAGGCCTCTTCAGCTTGATTGATTCCTCAACTACAATATGTTCAATATGAAATTGTCATTGGACATACATTCACCACCTGTGTCCCTATCTGGGCCACAATCGTTTGAGAGGACAGGATGATGGAGGGCAATTATATTGAATAATATGTAAGGCTGTGTGTATTTTCAGTAGAGGTCATGGCAGGTCTCAGGCAGTGAACAAAAATTCACAGACCGGTGACCTGTCCATGACTTGTAGTACATACTGTGGCAAATTGCCAGTACTGTTATGCTGGGTCTCGCACTTTCTCTTCTTTGGGGAAGGTTCATGGCCCCATTGCTTGCCTCTGAACCGGTATTTCAATTACCCTACTAGTGTCCTTGAGGAGGGGAGTGGATAGGGAGGGACCTGGGCCCGCCCTCTTCTCCAGGTCCCAACCCAGGGGCCCTGAGGTTTGTGGTGCTCTAATTGGCTTCAGGTGCTCTAGTTAATCTAGATCAAACCCTCCTCCCCTTGCAGGGAATAAGGCTCCCTGCTAACACTCTCCTGCTGCCCTCTGGCCATGCTGTATTACAATACCCTGACTAAATCTTGGCTGTTCTGGGGGGCTCTGGCACTGCTGCTGTTGCTTGGGGGACTGGTACAGCTGGCCCCAGGGCTGCCCAAACTGCTCAGGTGGCCCTGGAGTTAAGCACACCAGCAGGCTGTGGAAGTTACAGAGGTCCCAGAAAGTCACTGAATCTGTGACCTCCATGACAGACTCACAGCCTTAATAATATGTGCCTAGTACAGGCTGGTGGAGAAGGTGGCTTCAGCAGAACATGGTCATACTGTTAATTTTTAATAAAGCCAAACCCTAAGGAAAGGGCCCCTTAGGGCAGGTTCGGAAAAGCACCTCTCCATCCACTACACATTATACATTTTCTCCATATGCCATGAGCCCTGCTGTAATGGTGTCAGGGGCGGCTCCAGGCACCAGCATGCCAAGCGTGTGCCTGGGGCGGCAAGCCATGGGGGGCGCTCTGCCGGTCGCCGAGAGGGTGGCAGGCAGGTTGCCTTCGATAGTATGCCTGCAGAGGGTCCGCTGGTCTTGTGGCTTCGGCAGACCTCCTGCAGGCATGCTGCCGAATCCGTGGGACCGGGGACCTCCCGCAGGCAAGCTGCCAAAGGCAGACTGCCTGCCATGCTTGGGGATGCAAAATACCTAGAGCCACCCCGAATGGTGTGGACACTCCCCTCATGGCACAGCAGGGACTCTGCCTCCATTTCCTTCCCATTCTTCAGATGACCCACCCAGCCTCCAATACCTGCAGGGCTGAGGTGACTCAGCCCTCCACTTAGGTTACATGAGGGCTCCATTCTGTTCACTGTACGCAAAGTCCAAGATGAACCAAAGAAACACATTCTGTCCTCCTGCCGGGGCTAGCCCTTAGCAGACTGTTCTCCCTTCCCTGGAATTGCAGCATACTGAGAAAACAAATGCTTTCACCTTCCTGGGCTCATGAAAGCCGAAGTCAGTCACTGGCAGCCAAACAAGGCAATCAGTCCAGACCAGGCCTTCCTTCCGAGGGAGGCTTTTGTAGGCAGCAGGTCTTCCCCCAGTCAGCCTTCTCTCCCACACTGAAGCTCTGGCTTTAAGACTAAGCTTGATAAGTTTATGGAAGGGATTGTATGATGGGATAGCCTAATTTTGGTAATTAATTTTGGCAATTGATCTTTGATTATCAGCAGGTAAGTATGCCCAGTGGTCTGTGATGGGATGTTAGATGGGATGGGATCTGAGTTACTGCAGAGAGTTCTTTCCTGCTTTCCTGGGGAGTGCTGGCCTGGTGAGTCTTGCCCACATGCTCAGGGTTTAGCTGATCGCATATTTGGGCGGGCGCGGAAGGAATTTTCCTTCTGGGGGCAGATTGGCAGGAGGCCCTGGAGGTTTTTCACCTTCCTTCTTTGCCACCGTGGGGCATGAGCCACTTTGCACTGGTGACTGGATTCTCTGCAGCTTGAGGTCTTCAAACCACAATTTGAAGACTTCAATAACTCAGACATAGGTTAGGGGTTTGTTATAGAAGTGGATGGGTAGGATTCTGTGGCCTGCTTTGTGTAGGAGGTCAGACTAGATGATCATAATGGTCCCTTCTGACCTTAAAGTCTATGGTCTCCCTCCTGGCCAGCCACCAACTGTGCTGGACTCTCCCCTTTTAGCTCCTCCCTCAAAGCCTGACACCTGCAGCAGATGTCACAGATCATGGTCTGATTGGGCCCCAAGCCACCCATTAATCCTTTCCTGACTCATGTGGCATTTGTGTAACCAGTCACCAATGGAGTGCTCGAAGAGGAAGATGCTGTGTCGCCATCAGTCCAGATCCCCACAAATTTCTGAGTGTTTCCACCATTATGGAAAATAAGAAGGCTTGAGGATGCTGGAGAAATCCAGTTGGCTCTATGGAGACCATGCTGGGTATTAAGGAATAACACGGTAGGAGTGATCACATTCTTTTCTGTTATGCACAGCATAGCAGTACTTTCAGATGCCTACATCAGGCACTCACAGGAGCGTGACAGCCAGAATGCCCACTGACATAGTGAATTTCAAGGAGGGGTGGATTAGGAAACAGAGTACATCACACATTGCAATCATCTCATTGCTCAGCCCCCTGCACCAAATTCTGGGAAACAGTGTGAATGATTCCAGGAATGTTTCAAGAATGACTGCTTCCCAGAGGACAAAGATCCCTTTTTATTGTAGCAGGCTCCCCCTCCAGTCACACAAATGAATAGAAACACCAGCACACTAGCCTTGCACAGACAATCGTCCTCTAGCTACCACCCTATTGGTTTTACAGCAACTTAACCAGAGAATCATATTATATCCCCATCTTTCATAAAGCTGTCAGAGCCAGTCCTCAAGGGCATATCCAGACTCATTCAGCAGCAATCCTGCCCCAATGGCTTACTGCTTTCCAATCTAAACTCTCCTGAGTTCCCTTCAAAAACTAATGAGACAAGCTGTGTAAAACTTCTCATTCTGGAGAATCTCCACCATTCAGCAGCTGTGGGACTGCAGGGCTATTGCACTCAGGAATTTCAGCTACAGATAGCTGCTCTTACCAGCAGTTCCTCACACCATTTCACTTTCTCCCACTCTAAATGATCTTTTTCCAAATGGTCTATTTCCATGGTCCATAGCCAGATAATGCACCATCCTTACTGTCAGATGCAACTGGCCCCTTCAAACCACTCCAGCAAGTCTTCAAGCAGCTCAGCAAATGGCTCAGCAGGCAGTATCTGGGTAACAGGGTGGGGGCTAAAGTTTTCCAAGGGATTCTAAGAGGGTAGGCATCTAGCATACGTTGAAAGTCAACATGAAATTGGGCACCTAACTTCCTGAAGCCTCAAACCCAAGAGTTGGACTCACACCTTATAATACTGAAAACAAGCTGTCATGACTAACTGCTCAGCTCACCATTGTGATTTTGGGAACCATAATCTGACCCTCTCTATATAATTTGCATTATGTTCCTAGAAGCAAAGTGGTGCTTGAACAGGTCAAAACCCATGGCAAGTGCACTGACTTCAAGCTTTTCATATTTCATACTAAATGGCTTCTCAACTAGTCATTATAGCATTAATATCTGCATGTAGCTTATTACGAATGGCTTATTGGACAATTATAGCTTGTCAGCAACCAATATAAAATTACTTTGTTTTATAAAGGTTGGAAATTCCTTAGAAAAGACTTTTCAGGCACATCTGCAGCCTAGGTACTTAGTCACATTCTTTTAATAGCTCCTGAATAGTGACAGCACAATCAAGCATTGTGAATATTACACCTACTCAGGACTTTAGCGTTACTCAGGCTCGGATTTTCAATGGAAAACATTTTGTTCAATGCTTTTGAAAGGAGGCATCTCCCCTGGCCCGGTCACGTTCCACTGTTCAGCATTTCAAAAACAGGCCAGTGATGTGCATTCTACAATTGTTAGTATATGGCTGGCAATGGTCTTGACAAGCATTTAGTCAGGGACTTTCTAATGTATCCCTATGGATCCCCTAGTCCCCTTTGAAAAATCTGAGATTTCATGAAACAGAAGTCACCTGCTATAACTCCATTATTAAACCTTTGTCCAGTCTTTCTTTGGTCCCTCCTTCTTTAAAGGGTTATAGGCTAGTTGACCCAAAGCCCATTGAATTCAATGGAAAAAAGTCCCATGTATTTCAATGTGCTTGGATCAGGCTTTATGGAAAGATAAGAGTTTTTGAATGGTTGCCACCAATAACATTACAGCCCCTTCTTCCCGTAATGTGAACGAAACAGGCCACTTTTATTGGGAACCAACCAAGTTGGCTCAGTAAGGAAAAAGTTCCGTAGCTTCTCTGGAGTTTTCTTTTCAGTTTTGGCCATCAGGTGATGCCAGACAGCCGCTGCTAAATCCTTAGGATCTGACCCCTCCCATCCCACTGAGGAAGCTACCTGCCTGACCAATAAAGACTGGAAATATATCTTCTGGTGTGGAGGCTCAATGGGGAAGCAAAGAGGTGGTGCTCCAGCATGGGATTTTGCTCTGTTCCTTATAAAATGTTTGGTAATTAGCATGGTTGTCGTTACAAAGATGAGCATTTACCCCCAGTCAGGGCCGGCGCTACCATTTAGGCAGCTTAGGCAATCACCTAGGGTGCCAGAATTTTTGGTGGGCGGCATTCTGGCGGAGGGGGCGGCAGGCGACTCCGGTGGAGCTGCCGCAATGGTGCCTGTGGAGGGTCCGCTGGTCCACGGCTCCGGTGGAGCTACCGCAGTCGTGCCTGCGGTCGCTCAGCTGCTCGTGCGGCTCCAGTGGACCGCCCGCAGGCACGACTGCAGCAGCTCCACCGGAGCCACGGACCACCAGACCCTCCACAGGCACCATTGCGGCAGCTCCACTGGAGCCGCGGGACCAGCGCGTGGGGTGGCGAAATTGCCGTCCGCCTAGGGCGTTCAAACCCCTAGCACCAGTCCTGCCCCCAGTGATAACAAAGATGTATCAGATCACAAGTCCCGCCTCCCCCACTCTTATTCCTTATGGAATCTGCTGCCAACTGTTCACTTTTTAATGGCAACCACTGCACTTCTCACATCTCCAGAATCAACACACAAAAATCCCTGAATAGTTTCTTCCCTTCCCAATGAAGTGTGATGCTAAAGCACTTTGCCAGGTTTATAGAACCATTTCAGTTGTATCAGTGGTCATTCATATGAGAGACATTACCTCCTGAAGCACTATTTGCTTTTACAAATAATTTATTAGCATTAGGGTAAATTGGATTCTGATCTCCTCATTCATCATTAGCTTCAGCCCTCTTAGCAGTGCCAGATGACACATCTGTCTTTCCACTGTCACTATTGCTGATCAAATGGTTCTTTCTCCACATCGAGGGGCATGGATCAGTGTTCACGTCGTGCTCCCCATCAGTACCTAGCTTGGGGAAGCTAATGATTCAACCAGCTGACCAAATTTGGTGATGAATCCTGGTCACGTGCCACAATGCATATATGCTAAGACGACCTCACATCTTTGGCTTTCAGCCTAGGTACTGGGACACATGCCCCCAGTCTTCGTCTGTGTTTTCCGGGGTGGCATGAAACTATTTCCAGTCTTGGGCTCTGAGCATTCTGCCTTACAAGTAATTGAGTGTTCTGCTATCCAGTCTTCCTCAGATCCCAAAGAGCTCCCATGAACCACTTGGCTGATTCCCACAGGGCCCTGTTTGAAGCGCTAGGGGGTGGGGAGGGAAAGGCGAGTTCTTCCTTTGCTTCTAAGAGACGAGTGAGTGAAGATGGATGACCCTGTTGTGGCGGCATTAGCCTATGACATAGTAGAGCTGAGTCCAAGTCTCTCCTACAGACTCCCTGTGTGACCTGGGACAAGTCTCTCTGTGCCTTAGTTCCCAATTTGTACAATGAGGAATACTAGCACTTCTCGTGAGGCTGAACTCATTAAATGTGTGACATGCTCTGATATTACAGTGATCAGGGCCATTTCAAGGTGTACACAGTGCTCTCTATTCCTTTAACTCAGGCCCAGGAACACATCGGGAACAAGTGGTTGCATCTGACAGAGCTTTGACCTAGTGAATGAAATCTGTTTAGGCTTGAGACTGGGATCCAGTGATTCACAAGCCTTGGTGACTGATGATGGCTCTCACTTGACAGAGTGTGTGCACATCCTCAGAAGTTGCTTATTTCATTGGGCTACAGATTTGCATTTTATAACTGCAAGGTTTTTTTTCCACTGCAGATTCATTTGCTTACAGGAGGATTTCACTCACTCCTGGTGCTCACTTGAATGGCTTTGCTTACAGGATTTTTCATGGGTCGGTGAGAAGCTATCATCTCTGTTAGTGAGAATGAGAAAACTGGAACAAGCTGTTGTGTAAATGTGCTCATTATGCAGGAAATTAAATGAGATATTCAAAGCGCCCAGCCAGCAGAGTTCTGTCAAGGAACTCTTCTCACTCTGCATCTCACTCTGACCTGCCATGAATTGAACCTCTTTCTGGAGACTTTAAGGGACATGTTGTAGCTTGTAATGAGTATAATCCTGCTCTCAACACTTTCTGCACCTGAGGGCATGGCTACACTTGCAGATGTGGAGTGCTTTGAGTTAAACCAGCCTTTGTAGAGCACAGTAGGGAAAGCGCTGCAGTCTGTCCACACTGACAGCTTCAAGTGCACTGGTGTGGCCACATTAGCAGCTTTTGTAATGGCCAGAGAAAGCAGTGCATTGTGGTAGCTATTCCAGCATGCAAGTGGCTGCAATGTGCTTTTCAAATGTCAGGGGTGGGGTGGAGTGTGACAGGGAGTGTGTTGTGTGTAGGTGGCGGGAGAGAGAGTGGGTTTTTGGCATGCTGAGAGCATGTCAGCATGCTGTCTTGTAAGTTCAGACAGCAGCAGACCTCCCCCGACCCTGCCTCTCTCTCACCTAGCATTCCGCAGTCATGGTTGCTTTGTCTCGGAGCAGATAAGCATGCTGGCTGTCAAATGGAGCTTTCAAAGAGCATATCCAAAACAATGACAAGAGTGGCCACTTGACTTAAGGGGATTATGGGATGTTTCTGGAGGCCGATCAGTGCACAGTAATGCAACACCTGTTAACATTGACGCTGGGGCGCTCCAGCGGAGGCACATCAAATGTTATTCTACTCGCTGAGGTGGAGTACCAGGAGCGCTCTAGCCACGGAGTCAGAGCGCTCTACATGCCTTACCAGTGTGGATGGGGAGTGAGCTAGTGCACCTGGAGCTCTTTTAATGCGCTGTGACTTGCAAGTGTAGCCAAGCCCTGGCATAGCCATGCCTTGTGAAGTCAATACATAATCTACAGTGCTAGGCAGGTTCTCTTTCAGAACATTGACTCTAGAGACAGGTTCATATACAGCAGGGCTATTGAAGTTGGCATTATTGGAAGTGTAGTGCTGGGGGATACAGATGCCACCTGGCAATGGGTTAGAATTACCATCTTGCCCCTAAGGCCCACAGGTTTACAGAGCACAGTAGCCAATCAGAAGTGGGGAATGAAGCCACATTGAAGCCATTTGGAGGAAAGCCATGGCACTGTCAAAGCAGCTGCCTGGTTGCTGATGGAGAGAGGAGCATCTGTGCAGGCTGAGCTCCATACCTAGTTGTTAAAAGCCTGGGTTGTGGTGAAAGAAGGGATCTTTGGGTTTTTGAAAAAAAAAATCTGAAATTTCTGCTAACTTAATCATCTTCATAAACCTCAAGCATAAAGTCTTGGGGGAAAGACTGCAGCTGGTCAGGAAATTAGCGAGGAGGGCGGAAGGCGGGCAAAGAGGTGTTCCTGTAAAGATTTCTGATGAAAGCAATATTATTGATTTTTGTCAGAATTCTCCTATTTTTTTTGACTTTTAATCAAAAAACCCTAAATCCTCTAAACTGATTTTTTTGTCCCCCAGTTTTTGGCAACCAAATAATCTCTCTCAGTTGGGCAAAAATGTGTGGTTCTCTTGCAATTGCCATTTCCTGTTGAAAAACATTGCTGGAAAGTGTTCTGCTAGCTCCGGGGGCCTGATTCTCTGTGCCCACTGCACAGTCATTTCAGAGATTCCAAGGCAGAAGGGACCATTGTGATCATCTAGTCTGACCTCCTGTGTAACATACAGAACTTACCCCAAAAGAATTCCTTTCACACCAGCACAGAGTCAGCAGCCATTGGGGATAAATGCTACCGCTTCTGATTCAGTCATGTTTTATGCTCACTTCACACTGAATGACTACACAAGGTGTAGGGCCATGGAGAATTAGTCCCTGTGTCTCTCTGAACCCCAGGGCCCACTCTGCCAGTTTATAGAGGTGTTCCAAAAACCATGGAGTGATAGTAGTGCTTGCTAGAGACCAACGTCAATGCAAAGTCTAGTCTGCTTAAAAATGAATGGAAAGTAGTTCCTGGTACTATACCTGTTCCTGAGTTTCCCTGCCGTATTTTGTGATTTTCTAACCACATGTTTTCATTTTTGACTTGTTTTCTTTCCTCTGTTGTTGAGTTGTTATACCTGTTGGGACAGGCTGACCCTTTCCATAATGTTGTGCTGGAGCTGGGTGGCTCCCAGCAACTGTGTCTTTGATCGATGGGCAATCACAAACCTCAAAGCTGTTGCACGTACTGGCTGCCTTCAATTCAGATTAAATGGGGTGGGGAGCAGGGACAATCAAATGTCTCTGTTTGGTGATAGCTAAAACACCAAGTCTTTGTCCGAAGACTAGACCACATGCAAGGTTTGCACAGAAACTAGGACACGTGGGCCCAGGAGAAACACAGGAGCTGGGTATTGAGTGGTGGAGCTGTGTATGTCTGTCTGAGTGAGAAGAGGAAGCAACCAGAAATCCAGCAAAGCACTGGTAGTATAGCTTGAGAGAAATTCAAGAGAAAGCTTTTCAGGCAGAGTGCTGGCTTGGAATCGTGAACAAGGAAACAGCCTCCTGTTTGATTCCTGCTGTGTACAGGAAAACAGGTTGTGTACATGCCAACGCACAAGGCCCCAAATAGTGGCTAACCGTTTGAGCCAAAAAAGGATTAACAGTTGCTTCTGAAATTAGCTAACAGTAATTTGAAAGGAACAGAGCAGAATCTCATGCTGCAGCACGCTCCTGCCTCTGCCTTCCGATCAGCTCTTAAGCAGAACGTCCACTCCCTGCTCACCAGTGGATCAGCAGTCAGAACAAATAGGGAGATAACAGAGAAGGGCCACGGTAGCACAGATCCAGATGTGTTACTAGTGCTTGGGTTATTCTTCTGTAGGGTGTAAGTAAGATGCAGCCTATTCTCAGACCCACCTGATCAAGGCAGGTCTGGGAATGGTATGTTTACTTCCCCACTGACTGCTCTGGGTTCATGACCACTACCACGTACAGAATAACGTGGAAATGGGACACGAGGGAAATATGCCTAATTTTTTCAAACCCTGATAAAAGGAGAATCCATTCAGGACAATTCTAGACAACTGTTGAGATTGGTCTGGATAAAATAGAGAATGGTTTTCCAGTCCAATATCATGTTTTAGTTTCCTCTGAATACTGTAGCTAAGCTGTTCCAGGGCTGGCAGGATGCAGCTACCTCGCTGGTGTGCTGTCCTGTTCTGATGCCCAGTGGGCCAGAGGACAAGGATAAAGGACAATTAAAACAACTACACAAGACTTACTTTGGGGCAGGTACTAGCTTTTATTCTGTGGCTGTGCAGCACCTAGCACAGCTGGGCCACACGTTCTAGCTTGCAGCATACTAGACCAGTGGTCCCCAACCTTTTCGTCTGGTGGGCGCCAGACAAAGGACCATGGCAGAGGTCAAGCATCTTCAGAATTTCGGCGGCATTTTGGCGGCGATGCCTCTCAATGATGCTGCTTGCTAACAACAAGCAATGTCATCGAGAGGCGTCACCACTGAAATGCCGCCGAATTTTGGTGGCATTTTGGCGGATGCTTGACCGCTGGCCAGGAGGCGGGTGCATTTAGATGCCCCTGCAGGCACCATGCATTGGGCACCCCTGTCCTAGACTAACTGTTGCCTTTGCACAACCTTTTCCTAGTTGTTTCCTTTTAAGTAGCACCTAAGTATTAATAGGGGTGTGTCCTTATCATAACTTCTTACTTAGATTTGAACCTTAGCGTTCATAAACTGAGAAGCTAGAATAAACTCCTCTAAGCTTAATTACCAGCTTAGATTTTATCTCGCTGCCACCATCCAAAAATTCCAGTGTTTTGGCTCACTCTGGTCTCCCCAAAACCTTTCCTGGGGAACCCCCAAGACTCAGATGCCTTGAGTGTACAACAAAGGGAAATAAACTATTCCCTTCCCCCTCTCTCTCCCACCCAGACTTCCTGATTGGTCCTCTGGTCAGGTGTTTGGTTCCCTTTGTTAACCCTTTACAGGTAAAAGAAACATTAACCCTTAGCTATCTGTTTATGACAGTCCTTTAGGGGGAAGAGGTGTTCCAGTGCTGGCACAAAAGGATTTGCTGGTTAGGCAGAAGGTTTTGCTCATAGCACAGAAAAATCAAAGGCACAAAGAGACTATTTGCATTATGATACCCTCAGGAGAAGAAAAAACACTCACATTACATCGGCTCACAGTACAGAGCTGATGAAACAGATATTTTAAAGTTCTTGGCAAAGGAAAAAATCTTCACACTTCAGTTCTATGAGTAACGCACAAAGAGCAGCAAATACTATTTAAATTACATGGTTATAGATATTGTATATTAAAGAGCCATTGGGTCCTGATAGAAAATTTTCAGCATTATATTAGAGACAGTGCTGCTTACATGCTACACTAGATTTTCTGTTTCCTTCCTTCGTTTCTTTTTTTGGTCTCTAATTATTATTAAAGACATTCACATGGAAACAGCTCTTTGTTCTATAGAAACCCATCTGTTCCATTGCTGTTTCCTAGCTTGCAGTCATGATAGTTGTTTCTTTGTGACATAATAGTCTTTCCAGCAGAAGTCATGATGTCACAAAGCACTAGGACTTTGTGTGAAGAATGAGCATCAGAAGCAGGTGGAACTCGGAGCTACAAGAATGCTGCGCCCAAGCAAATTCAGTGGATTTGTGGCAGTCTAACCATGAGCAGAATTTGGTCTCCTATTTTCATGCAACCATCACTAATAAAACTAAACAGAGAAATACAGACCACATTCACTATGGCAACAGATTGTCCCAGACACTCGGTCTACCCCAGCTGCTCTAGTCGTTCTTTCCAGAACACAATGCATTTAGCGATATAGCCTTTCTAGAGTCCCGGGGTGGAACCTCCCACTTTGGTACAGCGGGCTGCCACAAGTAGTTATCTGGATGCTTGGGACTGTGGCTGCTTCAAGGCCATGATCTGGTACCCCTGAAGGGGGATAAATGTACTGCTAGGGTTGTAGGAAGCTGTGGAAATGAATCACTAATGGGAAAAATCAGAGGTTTTCAGTGCATGTTAATGCACTAGGATCTGAGGGGAATAAAACCTGGCAATACTGTTAATACCACAAGCTGGGCACATGCAGAAAAACCCCCACACAAATATTTGCCCAAATTTGTAAAAGTAATTCACTCCTGCCAGGTTCACACATCTTTTGGGTTCTGTTTCTGTGCCCATTCCAGCACTTGAGTGATACTGGGTCAAATATTTGTGGAAATCTAATCATCATGCACATGAGCAAATATCAAGGTCCTTTGCTCCACAGGCCAAGTAATTTTCATGTTCCCTAGATCTGAAGCAGATTACTCCCCTCTTTGTGCCAGCTCAGCTGTGCTGGGAAGGAGAACCGGAGTGGGAGCAGCCCCCCCATGGAGTCTGCTCTCCTGCCTGTACTGTTACCAGAGATATGGTAGGGTAAACTCAAGGGTGTAGGCAAGTACTTGATATCCCCAAGCAGGTGCATAAGGCCATCTCACCTCAAAGGCATATGGAGGAAGGCTAACATTTTACATTGCAGCAGCACCAACATCAAATCCCTGCTATCTAACTGCATGGTTAAATTAAGATTGTTTACTGGTAAATACCCAGCAAGACCAGCAATTAGAGCCTCCTGTTGTATATTGTGCAATTACACTGAGTATAGCCAAAAGAAATTCCCAAGGCACCTATAAGCATTTACTGAGAATGGAAAGTATTACTGTTTATACAGTTCTAACGAAGGACTTCAAGGAGGACATGGAGGAGGCAGAGGAGACTGTCAGAGGAGGTTCCGCATATAACCCTGCATGTGATCCCTGCCTGTCTAGTTGGTGAGACTTTTCATAAGGTTTATCACTTGAATATTGGTATTGGTGCACAAATGCAGTCAAACCAAGGGTTCACAGCTGATTTGCTAATCAGAAGGAGCTGAATTCATGTTATTTGTAATGAATGGTTTGACGACCAGCACTCTTCATTACACAGATTAGCAAGAAGAATGAGGACACAGAGCAAATGGAACAATGAGCACATAGACCAGGGGTGGGCAAACTTTTTGGCCCGAGGGCCACATTTGGGTATGGAAATTGTATGGCAGGACATGACTGTTCATGAAATTGGGGGTTGGGGTGTGGGAGGGGATGAGGGCTCTGGCTGAGGGAGCAGGCTGTGGGTGGGGTCAGAAATGAGGAGTTTGAGGTGTGGGAATGGGCTGAGGCAGGTGGTTATGGCAGGAGGGGGAGTGAGGGCTCTGGCTGGGGATGCGGGCTCTGGGTGGGGTTGGGGGTGCAGGAGGGTGCTCCGATCTGGGACCGATGGGTTTGGACGGTAGAAGGAGGATCAGGGCTTGGGCAGGGGATTGGGGTGTGAAAGGGGGTCAGGGGTGCAGACTCTGGGTGGCGCTTACCTCAAGCCGCTCCCGGAAGCAGTGGCATGTTCCCCCTCCAGCTCCTATGCAGGGGTGTGGCCAGGCAGCAGTATGCACTGCTCCATTTACAAGTGCTGCCCCTGCAGCTCCCAATGGCCGTAGCTCCTGGCCAATGGGAGCTGCAGGGGCAGTGCTTGGAGCAGGGGCAGCGTGTGGAGCCCCCTGGCTGTCCCTGTGCGTAGGAGCTGGAGCTGAAGCAGGGACATGCTGCTACTTCCGTGAGCCACGCAGAGCAGGGCAAGCCTCCAAACCCACTTCCCGGCTGGAGCACTGGAACAGGACAAGCCCCCGATCTCACTTCCCTGCGGGAGCTCGAGGGCTGGATTAAAGTGTCTGAAGGGCCAGATGTGGCCCCCAGGCTGTAGTTTGCCTATCCTGATGTAGACTGGATGAAAGTCAAATAGAGAGTCACAACAACTAAGGTAAATACATGACCTTCATCTAGAGCCCTTGAAGGCAAAGGTAATCTATTAACTTTAATGGTCTTTGGATCAATTAGGAGGATACTAAACTAATAGGTTTTGTAGCAGCACAGTTAGTTTATGCCTTGCTAATAAAGAGAGATCACATTGCATATGTTCTTCTTGCTTATCACTCAGAAGTTTCCCCACTATAAGAACATTCTAGACCAGGGGTAGGCAATCTCCTTCAGGACGCGTTCTGATTTTCAGTGGCACTCACACTGCCCAGGTCCTGGCCACCGGTCCAGGGGGCTCTGCATTTTAATTTAATTTTAAATGAAGCTTCTTTAACATTTTAAGAACCTTGTTTACTTTACACACAACAATAGTTTAATTATATATTATAGACTTAGAGAAAGAGACCTTCTAAAAACATTAAAATGTATTACCGGCACGCGAAACCTTAAATTAGAATGAATAAATGAAGACTTGGCACCCCACTTCTGAAAGGTAGCTGACCCCTGTTCTAGACCTTCATCTTTCTATTCTTCCAAAATACCTTCCAATACTTTATCCTGTTGTCATTCTTCATTTTAGCGATGGAGCCACTTTTCTCTAATACCAATTAAGTTTCAAGGCTTCTCTTATCCCAGTCTCACATGTTTCTGATTCATGTATTTTGTTCCTCAAACTCTCCTGGTATTTAGGCATAAGCATCTCTTTTATCCATGCTGTATCAATTGCTTTAAGGCAAGGCATTTTAATCTCCCCATGCATTTTCATTTATGTTACTCCCTTCACTCACTCTCCATTTGTTTCTTGTTTAAATCTATAGCTTGGGGCGAGGGAACATAGCCTGTTTTTCTTATTTATTTATTTTAACTCCAAGAAATAAAGTTTTACAAAAAGTCAAAACATTTGTAGAAAATAAAACAAAATTCCTGGAAACCTAAGACAGCAACTCCATTCTCAGTGTATGTGCTAGTTACATATTAAATGGAGGAAGATCAAGTAAAAATGCAGGGAAATGAAGGCTAGATAACACATTAATGCCATCTCCAATAGTTAACTGCACTGTTTGAAGGGAGAAGGGGGAGAGGAGAGAGAGAGAACTAGGTAAAAAATTGAAAGAAATTATATTTTTTCTCATTTCTGCAGGTTTCAAGAAGGAACAATTGTTCATTTTGTCTCATTATTTGAAATTTTTTTACAGACAGTGTTCGGTTTTTGAAAATTTTGGGATTTGGCATTTTTTGTTTCCCCTATTTTTCTTCTCCTCACCCCCAACTCCTTCCCCTTTCCCCATCTTTCCCTCTGGAAGGGGAAGGGAATAGGGGGGAAAGGACCAAAAACCCCAAACAAATGAGTCATTTTTTGTTGTCCTGTTTCATTAAAATAAGGAAAATATTAAAAATTCCATGACTATTTCCAGTGTTGACAAGGGCCATCTTTTGACAAAACCATTTTCCATTCAAAACATTTTGACCCAGTCTACATTTGACTCTAAATTATAAATTTGTTTTGCAATTCTCCTCCTGTCTTCTCTTGTGCAGCCTAAACTGATGTGTTATGGTAAGGATGCTCCTGAGTGCTAGGCTAAGCACAGGCTCTTTTGTTATTGTAGGATTGCTCTCTGGGTGCTAGGCTGTGCAATGAGGTTTAATACGTTTGAAGCATTTGAGCTGGGGGAAATAAACTGACAAGAATCATATGGGCTCTGCAAATTGATAAAAAGTAGGGTGTTTTGAGTCACATATAAAATATTCATGACAAAACCCTAAGGGCCAGCAGATATAACTAAGTGTAGTTCTATCAGCATCAGCGGAGCTTCATTGATTTACATCAGCTTAGGAGCTGGCACCTCGCTTTTAGCTGTTTTTCAAAATGTCTTTAGTTCCCAGGCACATCATCCTAAGAATCTGAGTCTATCATTTCAACCCTGTACACTTCGCACAAATTATAAATTATTTCACCCAACGAGGTGATGTCCCGTATACAAGATCTTCTGCTCAATAGCTTAGGCCTTTCTGCTGCCATTCACAGAATCATAGAATATTAGAATTGGAAGAGACCTCAGGAGGTCATCTAGTCCAATCCCCTGCTTAAAGCAGGACCAACACCAACTAAATCATCCTAGCCAGGGCTTTGTCAAGCTGGGCCTTAAAAACTTCTAAGGATGGAGATTCCACCACCTCCGTAGGTAACCCATTGCAATGCTTCACCACCTTCCTAGTGAAATAGTTTTTCTAATATCCAACCTAGACCTCTCCCACTGCAATTTGAGGCCATTGCTTCTTGTTCCGTTGTACTCTACCACCACACAACAAGGTCAGGGTGGCTCCAGGGAAGAAGTAATTTAGCATTTCAGGTCTCTCCCTTCCATGGGCTGCCCCACTGCTCGCTTGACATCTGGCTTTCCAAACCCGAGGGACCCATTTTATGTCCGAAGCAACAACGACACCTCTTCTATGAATCTTCTTTGTCAATGTGGCTCAGTTGGTAGCACTAATCTCTGGATCAGAAAATTAGGGATTGATTAAGTCTCACCCCAAGCCTCATATTCAATACTGACAGAGGATAAGCCAAGGTCTGCTATGGAGAATCTAATCAATTACAGCTCAGTAATGGGTGGATGCTCTGCTGTTAGAAGTGCAGTACCATCCTACAGCTGAGAAGCTAAACTGTGACTATACTTTTAGTTAAATACTAGTGATAGCCAGCTCCTGGCCTACATTCTCTGCTGCGTTAAAACAAGCTATAATGTCCATAACAGGACACTTTAGCTGCTTTATTTGCCTGTACAGAATTCGGGGCACAAAAATTAAGGCTTTAATCCAGCTCCCCTTGCCTAAGATGTTGCTAGACGGGGTCTCAACAGCACAGAAATGGCAAAGGGTACTGTGATACTTTGGCACCCCAATATTCACCATTGTTATGTGATTAGGATTTGCTGTATACCAAGTATGACTTGTGAGGTATCATTCTAAAAGTCTTGATCAGCTAGACATGGATATCTCGTTGGATTGTATGCGCTATCGTCGTACAGGAAGTTATGAAGTTTGGCTATGTATGTGTTACAGAAACATGTTGTGAAGTTGAACACACCCACAAGCAGCCTTTCAAGTACAATAGTAAAAAGGCCAAACAATGTTAATGGCTTATTGAGGAAATGCACACAAGCACAAGGATTATCCCAGGAACTGCGTACAATAGAAACCTCTCAGAGCTAGCACTACACAGTGGGAACTGTTTGACCCAGGGCACAGCAAAAGAGCTTTCCAGCAAGTGGGAAGAAGATATAAAAGGGGAGAAATGACATCATGATGGTACCTCATTCTCCCTACACCACCACACCTGGAAATGCCTGAGGAATAAAGACTGAACAGGGGGGAAATTGACGGTTGCAGGGTAAAGGGATTTTTAGTCTGTGTGTGAAAACCCGGGAAACCCAAGCTGCAAAGCCAAGGCAGCTTGTGCCTTAAGAATTTGCCAACCGGTTTATCACACAGGGTGAGAATTTGCTAATTCATATCCTACCTATCCAGTATGTTAAACTCAGTTTGCGGTTTTGTTTATTTACAAGGTAATCTGCTTTAATCTGTTTTCTATCACTTAAAATCTATCCTTTTATTTCTAACTTGAGTTTGTCTAGCTTCTGCTTCCAGCCATTAATTTAGCAGAGAAAGCCTACCAAAACCAAAGAGCTCTTTAGTGTCGTGTATTTTCTCCCCACGAAGATACTTACACTCTGATCAAGTCACCTTTCAATCTTTTTGATAAGTTATAAAGAGCTCAATCTCTCTATCTCCCACAGTAAGGCATTTTGTCTAACCCTTGAATAATTTTTGTGGCACTTTTCTGCATCCTTCCCATTTTTCCAATGTTCTTTAAAACGAAATGTGGATACTGGTGTCCTGTAACTTTGCAGAGCTCAAGCACTGTCCTACATTAACATTTCATGAATTGTCAGCAATTTGACTGGCAGTGCTAAATGTAACACTTTAAGGCAGCATTTCTCAAACTGGGGTCTGCAGACCCCTGGAGATCCATGATAGTACTCTGGGGGGTCCTCCAGCCCTGCTGATCAACTCCTCTCCACCCCTCTTAGTGCCTCCTGCACACCAGGGAACAGAGGGAACAGAGATGGGGCTCATTTGGAGGAGGGAGCAGAATCATGTCCGGGGTTCCTCATCCCACTGATCAACTGCTCCCCCTCCCTCCGAGTACCTTCTGCACACTTGGGAACAGCTGTTCCTCAGCATGCAGGAGGCACTGGGAGGGAGGGAGGGGGAGGAGTGAGGATGGGGCAAGCTCGGGGTGCAGAGGGTGGAAAGAGGCAGGGAAGAGAAGGGGTAGGAGTGGAGCAGGGGTGGGTAGAGGTGGAGTGGGGTCTTCGGGCTGAGCGGGAGGTTTCAGGATCTGCAAAAGTTTTTTAAATCAAAATGGGGATCCTCAGGTTGCTAAAGTTTGAGATCAGCTGCTATAAGGTGTACACTTGGGAGTGATGAGATCCACCAACAGAGAGACATCATTCCTTTTACTACACTGAGATAATCCACTCAGTGGCCTGCAGCTGGTTCTATTGAACATGCCCATGGTCCTGTAGGATCACAGGAGAGGCACTACTGTAGAGTAATGATGTGTAGACCTGTCCATACCTCAGTTTCTACCCACTTCCTTTGTGCATGTATTTTGAGTGACTTGGGAAGTATCTTACTCTGATAGAAAAATAATGCTATAGCCATTTCTAATTGGAATTGGACAAGGAAACATTCTGATGCAATTTTGGAATGGTCTTTAACATTGTTCCTGTACCAGATTCTCCACTTACTGCTCTCTCTGCTCTAGTCACACTAGTATGAATGGTGTTCCTACATTTATTAGGAAAACAGTCGTAGAATTTTAGGTCTGGAGGGGACTTTGAGAGGTTATCTAGTCCACCCTCCTGCACTGAGGCATGACCAAGTATAGCTGGATCTTCCCTGACAGTAGTTTGTCTAACCTGTTCTTAAAAACCTCCAATGATGGAGATTCCACAACATCCCTTAGTAACCTACTCTAGTGCTTAATCCTCATATTTAGAAAGTTTTTCCTAACATCCAACCTAAATCTTGCTGCAGACTTCTTGTCCTACCCTTGGTAGACATGGAAAACAAATTGATCACCATCCTCTGTGACAACCTTTTACATATCTGAAGACTGATCATTCCTCTCCTAAGCTTTCTCCTTTCAAGACTAAACATGCCCAGTTCTTTCAACATTTCCTCATAGGTCAGGTTTTTTAAACCTTTTATCATTTTTGTTGCTTCCCTCTGGATTCACTCCAATTTGTCCATATCTTTCTTTAAGTGTCGTGTCCAGAAGTGGCTGACCCCTTTCCAGTGCCAAGCTGATCAGGACAGTTACCTCTCAGGTCTTGCACATGACAATCCTGTTAATACATCCCAGAATGACCTTTTTTTTTTTTTTTTTAAAGCAACAGCATCACCTTGTTGACTCATATTCAATTTGTGATTCACCATAACCCCTAAATCCTTTTCTGAAGTATTATCCTAACCAACTATTTCCTTTTTTGTATTTGCACTTTTGATTTTTCCTTCTTCTTAAGTGCAGTACTTTTCACATCTCTTTACTGAATTTCATCTTATTGACTTAAGGCCACTTCTCCAATTTATCAAGATCATTTTGAATTCTAGCCCTGTCTGCCAAAAATTAAGATCCACCAGCTACATCTTCAGCCTCTGAAGCAGTATTAGCCATCACCACCATATAATCTCAGATCCTGCTTCTTTTTCCATAGTCTTAGTCACTAACATAGGAGATTCTACTATTTTTCATATTCTATAGCACTGCCACTTTGGCAAGTCTATGGATAAGCCCCAGCTGCTTGTTTTCTCATGTACCGTTGCTTTAAAATATTTTCCCCTCCACTCAATTGCTTAGGCAGGAAACAGGAAGAGATGAGGGACTCTAAATGGTGCTTTCTTGGCCTTGACCTGAGATTCCTGAGCAGCTTGATTTTCAGCAAGTGAACTCTTAAGACCCTGCTGAGGTGGTCATATGCCTTGCTCACTAGACACTGCCAGTTTATACTATTTTTACTTGCTGGCTATCAAAGCCATGGTGAGCACAGTGCAGGTGTCTCTCTCTAAACCGTTCTGGAAGATCCACTTTGATCCCTCCAACTTTTTTCCTATCTGCTAACTTGGGCCAAGACTGAAAAAGTCATGTCAGCAAGCCTTACATCACTGATCTCGCGTGCCTGTTACCTCGCCCACAGCCAGCCTCAATGCTTCCTCCTCCCCAGCTGGTTTTCAGCTCAGAGCCACCCTCCTGCTGCCTGTTTCTCTTTTGCACTGGGTGATGCTTAGAGATGTGTGTTCTAGCTGCAGGATTCAGATCCATATATCAGGGTCTTTGGAGTCAGCGTTTTTGGTTCAAGCCCGTTTTGCTCCAAACTGTTTACCTAGTTCTAGTCTCAGCTGTGGCAATGTTAGGAGATGTATACACAGCCTGTTCAGACTGGGGTTATGCTGATTTGCTTGTGTCTGCTCTGAAAAACAGGCCCCTGAATGGCACTCGTCCCTATGATTTGGCTAGACCCACCAGCTGTAAGGGTTTCCCCCCTGAAGCCTCAATCCCTGCAATGTTTAAATCCTTGGTTTTCTTATTAGCACAGAGCAATAACCAAGTGTTTGATGAATCCTCTATACCACACTGGCCTAATTCCTTTCTGGTAAAGCTGCTGTTTTCAGCAAAGGATATTTATTCCTTATTCTGAGTAGGTTTGAAAGCCTCACGTAAATCTGCTTTTTCCCTTTTTGCTCAGAGCTTTCCTAGTTCATATTCTTGCTTCCCTTTTCAGAGTGAACTGAATGCAAGGACAGCTAAACCATCGTGATGGCTTAGGAAATTTGTTTATATGAGGAAGCAAGCAGCTTCAAAGCCTCTTGGAAAGATGGGGACAGGCCTTTGTATAGCTCAGCTGGGGCATGCCAGCCCTCACAGCAGAACCCCATCAGACCTGCCCATCAGTGAGACTAATTGAGAGCAGCGTTAATGCATTCTTTAATGAAGGTGGCAAACAAACCAACCCGAAAACCCATGCAACAAATCCTTGTCTAAGCCCAGAAAAGCTTAAATATAAAATTCTGGCAGGAGGAGGAAATTTAGGGGACTGACAGAAAACCACTCTATCACACTGATATCAAACTAATACTCTCCTTATGACAAGAGTCTCTTGCCCTCTTTAAAAAATTTGACTCGCTCTACAGCTGAATGTGTACTAGGTGAGATGATGCAGTAGTGCTGTTCTGTTATTTATGACAGAGCTTGCTAGCTGCCCCTCTCAGTGTATAGAAAGAGCCCAATTTCAAGCCGAGCCTGGATTCCACTGAGCTCCAGGGTCCTCCATTAATGCCCTGGGCACTGTGGGTTTGTTTATTACACTGACTGTTTGGGAACAGGAGAAAGCACTGAACTAAAGCATTGCCTACCCGACCCTTCAATGTGGACTCCGGGGGTGAGCATTACCCTCTAACTGCCTCATGTGAACCCTGGAAGTATGAACTAGAAGGTACCTAGTTCACGTTAATGGTCGAAGTGGGACTACCTCACTGCGAAGTAGGTACCTTTTCGTTTGCACTAGCAGGGCGTATGCAGGGCAGTTAACAAGCGATGCTAAGTGTGCACTGCAACTCATATGCCAATCGTCCACACCATAGGGCTGTGTAGAGACGCTCCAAGAGTCAGGGCATCTAGCTACCAGTTTGTCATGTAACCTCACGTAAATCACATCCTTTCCATTTTCCCAGCTCTAAAATGGGGCTAAGATGCCTCACAGGAGTGTGGTGGGGCTGACTGACTTCATGTTTGGGGAAGCACTTTGAGAACCACAGATGGAAGAAACTAAGAAATTGCAGAGAACTATGGACATCTTTTAATTGTTTGTTCCTGTGGCCATCATGCATTAAAGGCCAGAGCTCAGAGGGAACTTTCAAATGTCAGGCAAAACCACCAAGTTTGGAGTACGGCTCAAGTTCCAGAGCAGGGTGACCTCTGTGACCCTCATCACTGCTTTTCCATGGACAGCTCTGGATGGCAGAAAGCCAGCATTAGAGCAGGCCAGAGAGCACAAGGAGAATGAGTAGCACTCACACTACCTAGACCTCAGGGAGTAAAGTGTGTCTCAAATGAAAGCTCCAGGTGGGGTTTACAGTGTGGCCGATATAAGGAACAAGTAGGTAATCTTTTGGTTACCAAGGAGCAGATATTCACAGCTCCAGCCCTGTTTTACCCCTAAATATTAAAAGCATGAGTGCTCTATGTATAGTCATCAGTCCCTGATATCCAGTAACACATGCTGGTTTCTAATGAACAACTGGAGTTCATTAAAATGTTACAACTGGGAATAGCCATAAGGTCAAAAGGCCAGTTGAGGATCCATGATCCCCTTCGGCCACAGCCGGAGTCCTCCCCTATAGGATATTATTGAGAAAGTCACATCAATTTTAATCTACGCACAACCCCCCTGCATTAAAGTGGGTTTAATTGATAAAAGTGCTCATTTCTTGAAACAGAATGAAGCTTTTACGTGCCATATGAATGCGGCAGACAAGTTGCCTTTCCTACTTTAAGAATGTCTGAGTAGATCTGCATCCACCCCTCTTTCTCTACCCCACCGACATTATAAAAATAGGTAAGGGGAGCTTCAAAGAAAGAGAAACTTAATGGGCCCAGCGGCTGTTTGATGAATAATTAATGATGCCGCATTAACAGGGAAGTTAACTAAAGCATGGAGAGCGCCCTACTGTAGTGAAGAAAAGCTTCTATCTTTGGGCACTCATGCAGGGCCCTGGGTCACAAGGACACACGCTGATCTCAACAAACACACCATGTTAAAAAGCAGAGTGGTCAACACACAGTGGAAGTTAAGTGTCACTCTCCAGCACTTGGCACTAAGGGATTTTCAATAGCTCATTCAGTTCAGAGGACCCATGGACATCTGGGGCAGCCTTCAACTTCCCAGGCCTACCACCTGGAAGGGAAGGAGCAGTAATGTGAATGAAGAACATTGGAGCAAATTAAGGCCTTGTTTATATAACCCAATCCTGAGTGTTACAGGTCCCCCCAGGTGCCATACAATGAGGAGGAGTCAAGTTCTGCATTACTGCTCCAGCCAGGGAGCTTCAGCTCCAGCTGAAGTAGCTCATGCTTGTAACTCAAGAGACCTTGGTTTACGCATGGCTGTGTCAGCCAAGAGGGCAGACACTGCACAAGCAGGAGCTCATTCAAGATTCAAATGGCTGTGAGCCTTGTGTTTGTCTTAAATCCCCCACTGCCATCAGGAACAGCCAGCACGAGAGTTAGATGAGCTGCTGACATTTCTGACACCCCATTCCATTGCTTCAGCTCTTAATCTGTAAAAATGAGGGGTGCTAACTCTACTTCTTTCTCCCACCTTTGGTCTGTCTTGCCTATTTAGATGGGAAGCTCATCAGGGCAGGGACTGGCTCTTAGGGTCTGTATACATAGCTGCTGAGAGATGTAAATCCCACTGCAGGTAGCCAGATACAGGCTAGCTCTGTTCGAGCAACTGCCTAATAGGAGCACTGTGGCTGGGGCTGCACCTCAGGCTGACTGCCCAAATACATAGCCATGGGGATGCTGGGGATTGTACTTCGGTGGCTAGCTTGAGCCACTATCCACGCTGCTGTGCCATGCTGCTAGGTGCAGGCAATTAGATCAAGCACAGCTAGAGGAGGTATGTCTAGCGGTGATGGGTTTTACACCACCTAGCCCTTAGGGTATGTCTACACTGGAACTGGAGATGTAATTTCCAGTGTAGACAGACATACCCATGCTAGAGCTGATCAAGCTAGAGCACTAAAAATATTAGTTTAGACACAGTGGTGGGACAGGGCAGCTACTCAAGTACACACCTAGAGTTTCACATGGGATCATACTTAGGATGCCCATCTCATACTGCCGCTCGCACTATGGCAACTACACTGGAATATTTGATGTGCTACCTTGATCAGAGCTAGCAGGTGTATGTCTGCCTGAGCTGGAAATTATACCTCCAGGTCCAGTGTAGACATATCCGGGGTGTGTGTGTGTGTGTGTGTGTGTGTGTGCACGTGCGCAGTGCCTCATATCATGGGGCTCCAACCATGACTGGCACTGCTTCAATAGAAATAAATAATAAGTCACACATTACGCATTGGTTGTACTTGTGAAACATGAGTAAAAAGATAACACATTTAAACACATTGGCCTAATTAATCTAGTTAAGAAAACAACAGCAATGATGTGCCGATAGGAGCCTTGTCAGATAAATGTTAAATGTGCACTTGAAAATATCATCTGTTCAGATTTAATTCTCTTCCCCTCACCCTTTCCAAAAATAAAATGGGGGGAAAAAAACCTCACTACTAGTTGAAACATTTGGTTCTCACTCAAGAATCTGGTCTGAACTTTATAAATCTTTCCTGGAAGCTGAGATCAAGAGGCTGGTTTGAGGCTCAGAAAAAGACCCTCTGGCGGGATAAAGATGAGAAGTCTGCCAAAGACCAAGACTGATATTTTGTCATTAATTTATTGGGAGAATTGCTCAGGACTGTTCATGTTAATTAAAAACAGTGGTGAACAAAGCTCGTTTGCAGGGACTGGGTTTTGGCCAAACATCTGTATAAAGATGAGGAAATTAGCTCATAAAAATCATGAAATGGCCTTCAATCTTAGGTTTTTATAACTGCCTCTCGCACCTTTCGGTGCCCCTCCAACTACTGCATTTCATATTAAAAGTGGGAATGGGATTCCATCCACATCTTGGGAGCTGGCATCCTGGAACATATGGAGGAGAAATCAAGAAAATCCTCATTCTGTTGTCTAGTATCAGAGGGGTAGCCGTGTTAGTCTGGATCTGTAAAAGCAGCAGAGAATCCTGTGGCACCTTATAGACTAACAGACGTTTTGGAGCGTGAGCTTTCGTGGGTGAATACTCACTTCGTCAGACGCAAGTAGTGGAAATTTCCAGGGGCAGGTAAATATATGCTAGCAAGCAAAAGGATAAATGGATACAAATCAGATATCAGGAATGGCAATATACAAAAACCTGTAGGAGAGCACTTCAACCTCCCTGGCCACACTATAGCAGACCTTAAGGTGGCCATCCTGCAGCAAAAAAACTTCAGGACCAGACTTCAAAGAGAAACTGCTGAGCTTCAGTTCATCTGCAAATTTGACACCATCAGCTCAGGACTAAACAAAGACTGTGAATGGCTTGCCAATTACAGAACCAGTTTCTCCTCCCTTGGTTTTCACACCTCTACTGCTAGAACAGGGCCTCATCCTCCCTGATTGAACTAACCTCGTTATCTCTAGCTTGCTTGCTAGCATATATATACCTACCCCTGGAAATTTCCACTACCTGCGTCTGACGAAGTGGGTATTCACCCACGAAAGCTCACGCTCCAAAACGTCTGTTAGTCTATAAGGTACCACAGGATTCTCTGCTGCTTTTACATTCTGTTGTCTAGTGTCAGAGTTGATTACAAAGTGAGTGAGCTCCTGTCTTGGCACCCATTCCATCTGGACATTACCTACACTATGAATGCTGAGGACAGTAGCATGACCGCTCATTCTTATCTCAGGCAAAACTCTCATCAGAACTCATTCAGACAAAATTCCCATTGAAAGCAATGGGACATTTGCCAAAGTAAGGACTGCTGGATTTATCCCTTGATTTGAATAAGAAGAGAGCTCCACCACATATTAACAATTGTGCTGATCACAGATCTGAAGAACCCCATGGGAGATGACCTAGGTCACCAATAGAGATGTCACTGCTAACTGAATTGATAAGGGCACCGTACAGCTCTTTCATCCCAGGTGATGAACTTTTCAAAATAAGCTTGAGATGCATGGGTGTGGTGATGAGTGGAAGGTTGCATAGCTGCTGCCCACACATACCATGTCTGCAGCTAATGCTATTTTCTACGTAGGTTTCTAGAGCACATCTAAGGACTTGTCTGCAAGGCAAGTTATAATTATAACATTATAGTTTACCGGTATAACTGTACTGGTATATTTTTCCATGTAGACAAACCTAAGATGCGTTTATTCTCTAGGACCAGCCCTTTTGTACCTCTCAGTAGCATTAAAACCCACTTGATAAGGAATCCCAATATAAAGAACCAGAATCATAACCCAGTGATTGAAATAATCCCATCTTCTTTACTGCCCTATTTGCTGTCTCCTCAAAGGATGAATTCAAAGCCTGAATTAACTAATTCACTCTAAACATCAAAGAACTAATTTCACTGGTTTTGTTCCCTCAATTTAGTCCATCTGTCTAAACAGCTACTTAAATCCTAATGTGCCAAGCCACTTGTCCTGTGTTTAAGATTGTCCCTTTTAGTTGTTTCTTTTGGAAGACGAATGCAATGCTCTTTGACATCGAGGTGATTGCTTCATCACCTCTCAACCCAATGTCATGGCTGGCAAATAGGCTGTGTTTTCATGGAACAAAAACAAACAAAGAAACAAGAGTGCTCTTCTCCAGAAAGATAGTTATCTCAAGTTAGTGATCGCAATGTCAAAACCCTAGTGGAGATGAAGCACAGGCAGTTCTCTTTACCTTGATGTAGCTAGCCAAGGTCAATGCCAGGTAGGAGACACTGGATTGATCTTGACTAGCTACACTGAGGTAAAAAATTACCTGTGCCTTGTCTCCACTAAGGTTTTACATTAAGAGAGCAGCAAAAACAAAGCCAATGAACCACCGGCACGTTGTGCCATGGTGGGGTGACATCATGGAATGATAATGGACTGGCTCAGAATAGATTTCAGGACTCATAACTGGTTCTGCACACCTGGCAGTGAGACAGGCCCCTGGAGAGGAGGACAATCCTGGAGTACTGGTGACCACCTGGTGTATTCAGAGAGTTAGTGCTATGTGACCACCTTCCACCCATGAGAGAAGAATTCCTTTTCTTTCAAATACAGAATGTGACCAAGATACGACACCACAGCAAGTGGTGCAGAGCGGATAAGAATCTGGCCCATTTGCTCCACAACTATCTTCCCCTTCTCTGGCTACTCTGTGTTGCTGAAGAGGTGCAAAGTGGAAGAATCTCACCCTAACTGGCCAGTTGAGAATTCCCCCTTTGTAGTGGAGCAATCAGCTCCTGTAAAACAATCTAACTACTTCCTATGCCAACTTCCACCACCAGCCATGCATGGAATGTAGGAAGGAGTGCAGGGCAGAATGCATTTACTCCCTGTCCCTTTTCAACTGGCATATGGGGACCAATACCCAGCCCCTAGGCTGCTCTAACTTCTGCTTGGACTGGTCCAGGACTGGCTGAGAATCAAGTTGCTATAACTGGTTTGATGAAATTGGTTTTAAATAATCACTCATAAGATCTAATGGCTGGGTGGGGAAACAAGGGATGGGATGTCTAAGGAGACTGCAGCTTGGACTTCTGCTAACCAGTGTGGTGAGACAGAAGTTTACTTTTGTTACTGGCTTGGTATATCTTATGATAGAGATAACCACCAATTGGAGGTGGGTCTGCCCATTTATCAGCAGTTTGTCCTGAAGCTGGTATTCTCAGCTGTGACCCACTGAAGCACAGTGACAGAGCCCATGAGAATTAATAAGAACAGAGGATAGAGCAGCAGCGTGAGGCTTTAATTAATAGAAAGCTAAGTCAGAGGTTCTAAAACTGGGGTCCCAACCCCATTTTAATGGGGTCACCAGGGCTGGCTTAGATTTGCTGGGGCTGAAGCCCGAACCCCACTGGCTGGAGCTGAAGCCTGAGGGCTTCAGCCCTGGGTGGCAGGGCTTGGGTTACCAGCCCCTCACCTGGGGCTTGGGCTTCTGCTTTGCACTCCCCCTCCAACCCACAGAGAATGGGGCTTGGACAGGCTGGGGTTGTGTAGTAATTTTTGTTATCAGAAGGAGGTCATGGTGCAATGAAGTTTGAGAACCTGAGGTAAGCCCTAGGATGTGAGAAACGTTTGCCTCCATTGGCTAAACCAAAGCAGGGCCTGGGGTTCGGCCTTCAGATGTGTGTAATCAGGGGGTGGGCAGGTTTGCCTAAGGAGAACACAGCAGTGCAAACCACAGTCCTCTCTCAATAACCAGGCACACAGTCAGTGAGAAACAGCAAGTAAGGACTGAATATTTATATGTTTGCAGTGTTACTGTAGCCATGTTGGTCCCAGAATACTAGAAACCAGATGGGTGAGGTAATATCTTTTATATTTATATGGCACCTTTCCATCCTCAAGTACACCAAAGTGCTTTCCCCACTTCAAAAAACAGGGTTCACTTTCCCCATGACTATAAACGTAATACTATTTAGGGCCCTCTGACAGCATACACTCACTGCTAGGGCATCTCCTCCTGGGATTATCTCCTTCTGCTTCCAATGCCCTTCTGTCCCATCTTCACACACCCTGATGCATCTCTCTCTCTGTGAGTCATGGTCTGCTCTCTTTGTGGCTTGGCCCTCTGGCCAGGTCATTACTGTCCTCCCCTTCCAGGGTATCAAAGTCCTATCAAACTACTGTCCCAGGCAGTCTTCTGCTCTACTGCCATGTCTGTGCCACTTCTCCAGGGACCCTACATCTAGCAACTGATCTTCTTGCTCCCAGGCCATGTTGCTATTTCTATGGACTCCTTCCTACATCTTTTGGGTCCACTCTCACTGTGTTGACCAGCTCAGACTCGCTTCTCCAGGGAGTGACTACACACTACTTCCCATACAGTTCCTTTCTATTCCTAAAGTCCTGGCTGTATACCAGCACCACCCATTCCTTCTCATCTGGATACTGTGGCAAAGTACCTGCCTCTCCTCTGCTAGCTCAGTCCTTCTTAGCCTTGGAGAGACAGGCTTGGGCAAAGCAAAAGCCCTTTCCAGTCACGCAGGTCTGGCTGATCCCTTCTCAGTCAGCCCCTTGCTCTGTTTTCCTCTCTTCCTGGGGAGAGTGCAATCTGCCTTGCAAGAAGAGTTTCAGAGTTCAGCTGCCCCATACTCACTAACAGCTACTCTACTTCTCTCCTCTTCCTTGCCAGGGAGGGTTTAAAAAGGTCTCCAGCAATTGGGGCTGGCTGAAACTAACTAGTTCCCTGGTAACCCCTGTTCCAGCTGAACCTTATTCCTCCATGGTTAAGCCTTCTGGGACTAATTACTACCCCTCTCCTGGTAGCTAATTGTCCTGAGTTTGCCACAATACCATCAATCAGCTTTTCAGTTCCTGGCTCTTCCTCACATGCAGCCTATCAGGCTAATTAACCTAATTTAACCTGCTCTGCTTGTGTGGGGCAAACACCCCACCAAAGGCACTAACAAGACAAGATAGATGTACATAAAAGAATCAGCTTGTAAAGGAAGTTAATTGGGAATAGCACCCTATGAAATAAAAAAGCAACAATGCAAAACTAAAAAAAAAAAGGAATATTTGTTTACAGAACACATTATGAACCTGTGGAACTCATTGCCAGAAGATGGGTCTAACAAAATTACTATGCATTTTGGACCAGCTCTTCAACTAGTGTAAATCAATTGGCTTCTATGAAGATAGAGACAACTTACACCAGCTGATGACCTGTCCCTTTGCATGAATATCTGTAGTTACAATACAAATGAATAAGAGATAGCAGTCTTTATGCCTTGAGACAAAAGATAACCACTACCTATTTGGGTTTAGGAAGAAGCCTCAACCCATGCTCTTGTTATTGTATACTTGGGTAATATGGAGCTTTCACAGCTTCTTCCCAAGTATCTAGGCCTGTCCAATGTCAAGAACTAGATGGCTCATTGGTCTATTGCAATATAGTAATTCCTGTGTTCCTAACCAGTTCTGGGGTGGAGCTTGGCAGCTGTTTCACAGTGCATAGTTACACCACAAAACACTTTAGTACAGGAAGTGACAAAATAGCCTGTATTTTTGGCTGGATATAGGAAGGATCAATGTGCTTAATCAAACTTGAATATGGTTAACCTTTACAACTGGAAGGATTGGTTTTATCTCCAGTAACAGAATGCCTCCATAAAGCCATGCTGGAGCACTGGACCAGTACTGGTTCAATCACCTAATCAATGACCAATATCTCATCCTATGGCAGCTTGGGTTTCCTGGAAGGACTCCCATCCAAGGCCCTTGCAAGCTGTCGGTCTAGGTTTTTATAAGGTTGTCCACCACAGTGATGTCTGAGCACAAATCTTAGCAAGCCATCCCCACCTGGAGTTTGAACCAAAGCCTATGGGAGGCTTTCCATTGACTTGGAAGGGGACTGGTGCAGGAGCTTTGTTTGTGAGATGTGAGGAATGAGAAAATGCATGTTAAAAGAGAAAGCCCCCTGTAGCGAGGCGGTGTGGCTCCCCTCCTCCACAGGGAGGGTTGAGCCCCGTCCATCTTCCCCCAGGGCGGAACTTCCGGGCAGAAGCCCCGCCCCTCAAAGGGTCAGGCGGCGACCCGGAAGTATAAAAGCCGGGCGCCGGCCTTCAGTTGGAGCTCAGCAGCCAGCGAGAGCAGACGTGCTGGACGATCCTCGTTGCTGGGAGGCTGCCGAGCTCTGAGACCGGGACCAGGCCTTGCCAGAACCGACCCGCAGCAACCACGACCCTGAGCTGTGGGAACTACCACCGCT